>NC_041381.1:650178456-650233224 GCF_002162155.2 Triticum dicoccoides | reverse complement strand
GTGCTCGTCGGCGACGGTGGATCGGGGGAGGGTTGCGGTGGGTCATCGGCGGCGGTGGAGCTAGCGGGGGAGGGTGCGGGTGGGATCGAGATCAAGATCAAAAAGTGTCCATGAAAATATACACGGTGCGCCATTAGCAGTTTTGCAAAAAAGTAAAAAAAATTATATACTAATGGCGCACTGCTTACAAGGTGCGCCATTACTTGGTAGAACTAGTAATGGCGCACTTTGGCACCATGCGCCATTAGAGTGTATGGAAAAATGGAAAACAAAATCAATACTAGTGGCGCACCGTGTGCCTGGTGCGCCATTAGTGTCTTCCACACTAATGGCGCACCTCCGACCGGTGTGCCATTAGTATATAGTAGTGGCGCACTGCTTACCAGGTGCGCCATTAGTATCAATCCTATCTATAGCCCTTTTCCTAGTAGTGCTCCTTGGCAAGGGCAATAGCTCCAGTGTTGTCACAGAAGAGAGTGATCGGCCCCGAAGCATTGGGTATGACTCCTAGGTCGGTGATGAACTCCTTCATCCATATTGCTTCATGCGCTGCCTCCGAGGCTGCCATGTACTCCGCTTCACATGTAGATCCCGCCACGACGCTCTGCTTGCAACTGCACCAACTTACTGCTCCACGATTCAACATATACACGTATCCGATTTGTGACTTAGAGTCATCCAGATCTGTGTCGAAGCTAGCGTCGACATAACCTTTTACGACAAGCTCTTCGTCACCTCCATAAACGAGAAACATATCCTTAGTGCTTTTCAGGTACTTTATGATGTTCTTGACCGCTGTCTAGTGTTCCTTGCCGGGATTACTTTGGTACCTTCCTACCAAACTTACGGCAAGGTTTACATCAGGTCTGGTACACAGCATGGCATACATAATAAACCCTATGGCTGAGGCATAGGGGATGACACTCATCTCTTCTTTATCTTCTGCCATGGTCGGGCATTGAGCCGAGCTCAATCTCACACCTTGCAATACAGGCAAGAACCCTTTCTTGGACTGATCCATATTGAACTTCTTCAATATCTTATCAAGGTATGTGCTTTGTGAAAGACCTATGAGGCGTCTCGATCTATCCCTATAGATCTTGATGCCTAATATGTAAGCAGCTTCTCCAAGGTCATTCATTGAAAAACACTTATTCAAGTAGGCCTTAATGCTGTCCAAAAGTTCTATATCATTTCCCATCAAAAGTATGTCATCTACATATAATATGAGAAATGCTACAGAGCTCCCACTCACTTTCTTGTAAACGCAGGCTTCTCCATAAGTCTGCATAAACTCAAACGCTTTGATCATCTCATCAAAGCGAATGTTCCAACTCCGAGATGCTTGCACCAGCCCATAAATGGATCGCTGGAGCTTGCGTACCTTGTTAGCATTCTCAGGGTCGACAAAACCTTCCAGCTGCATCATATACAATTCTTCCTTAAGATGTCCGTTAAGGAATGCCGTTTTGACGTCCATCTGCCATATCTCATAATCATAGTATGCGACAATCGCTAACATGATTCGGACGGACTTTAGCTTCGCGACAGGAGAGAATGTCTCATCGTAGTCAACCCCTTGAACTTGTCGATAACCCTTAGCGACAAGTCGAGCTTTATAGATGGCAACATTACCATCCGCGTCCGTCTTCTTCTTAAAGATCCATTTATTTTCTATCGCTCGCCGATCATCGGGCAAGTCTGTCAAAGTCCATACTTCGTTTTCATACATGGATCCTATCTCGGATTGCATGGCTTCAAGCCATTTGTTGGAATCTGGGCCCTCCATCGCTTCTTCATAGTTCGAAGGTTCACCGTTGTCTAACAACATGATTTCCAGGATAGGGTTGCCATACCACTCTGGTGTGGAACGTGTCCTCGTGGACCTACGAAGTTCAGTAGTAACTTGATTCGAAGTACCTTGATCATTATCATTAACTTCTTCTTCAGTTGGTGCTGGCACCACAGGAACATCTTCCTGAGCTACGCTACTCACCGGTTCAAGAGGTAGTACTTCATCAAGCTCTACTTTCCTCCCACTTAGTTCTTTTGAGAGAAACTCTTTCTCCAGAAAGGACCCGTTCTTGGCAACAAAGATCTTGCCCTCGGATCTTAAGTAGAAGGTATACCCAATGGTTTCCTTAGGGTATCCTATGAAGACGCATTTTTCCGACTTGGGTTCGAGCTTTTCAGGTTGAAGTTTCTTGACATAAGCATCGCATCCCCAAACTTTTAGAAATGACAGCTTAGGTTTCTTCCCAAACCATAATTCATACGGTGTCATCTCAACGGATTTAGACGGTGCCCTATTTAAAGTGAATGTAGCTGTCTCTAGAGCGTATCCCCAAAAAGATAGCGGTAAATCGGTAAGAGACATCATAGATCGCACCATATCCAATAAAGTGCGATTACGACGTTCGGACACACCGTTACACTGAGGTGTTCCAGGCGGCATGAGTTGTGAAACGATTCCACATTTCCTTAAGTGCGTACCAAATTCGTGACTTAAATATTCTCCTCCATGATATGATCGTAAGAACTTTATCTTTCGGTCACGTTGATTTTCTACCTCATTCTGAAATTCCTTGAAGTTTTCAAAGGTCTCAGACTTGTGTTTCATCAAGTAGACATAACCATATCTACTCAAGTCATCAGTGAGAGTGAGAACATAATGATATCCTCCGCGAGCCTCAAAGCTCATTGGACCGCACACATCGGTATGTATGATTTCCAATAAGTTGGTTGCTCGCTCCATTGTTCCGCAGAATGGAGTCTTGGTCATTTTGCCCATGAGGCATGGTTTGCATGTGTCAAATGATTCATAATCGAGAGACTCTAGAAGTCCATCAGCATGGAGCTTCTTCATGCGCTTGACACCAATGTGACCAAGGCGGCAGTGCCACAAGTATGTGGGACTATTGTTATCAACTTTACATCTTTTGGTATTCACACTATGAATATGTGTAACATTACGTTCGAGATTCATTAAGAATAAACCATTGACCATCGGGGCATGACCATAACACATATCTCTCATATAAATAGAACAACCATTATTCTCGGATTTAAATGAGTAGCCATCTTGTATTAAACGAGATCCAGATACAATGTTCATGCTCAAACTTGGCACTAAATAACAACTATTGAGGTTTAAAACTAATCCCGTAGGTAAATGTAGAGGTAGCATGCCGACGGCTATCACATCGACCTTGGAACCATTCCCGACGCGCATCATCACCTCGTCCTTCGCCAGTCTCCGTTTATTCCGAAGTTCCTGCTTTGAGTTACAAATATGAGAAACTGCACCGGTATCAAATACCCAGGAGCTACTACGAGTACTGGTAAGGTACACATCAATTACATGTATATCACATATACCTTTAGTGTTGCCGGCCTTCTTGTCCGCTAAGTATTTGGGGCAGTTCCGCTTCCAGTGTCCCTTCCCTTTGCAATAAAAGCACTCAGTCTCAGGCTTGGGTCCATTCTTTCACTTCTTCCCGGCAACTGGCTTACCCGGCGTGACAACATCCTTGCCGTCCTTCTTGAAGTTCTTCTTACCCTTGCCTTTCTTGAACTTAGTGGTTTTGTTGACCATCAACACTTGATGTTCCTTTTTGATTTCTACCTCTGCTGACTTCAGCATTGAAAATACTTCAGGAATAGTTTTCACCATCCCCTGCATATTGTAGTTCGTCACAAAGCTCTTGTAGCTCGGTGGGAGCGACTGAAGGATTCTGTCAATGACCGCCTCGTCCGGGAGGTTAATGTCCAGCTGGTACAGGCGGTTGTGCAACCTAGACATTTTGAGTATGTGCTTACTGACAGAACTATTTTCCTCCATCTTACAACTATAGAACTTGTCGGAGACTTCATATCTCTCGACCTGGGCATGAGCTTGGAAAACCATTTTCAGCTCCTCGAACATCTCATATGCTCCGTGTTGCTCAAAACGCTTTTGGAGTCCCGGTTCTAAGCTGTAAAGCATGCCGCACTGAACGAGGGAGTAATCATCAGCACGTGACTGCCAAGCGTTCATAACGTCTTGGTTCTCTGGGATGGGTGCTTCACCTAGCGGTCCTTCTAGGACATATGCTTTCTTGGCAGCTATGAGGATGATCCTCAGGTTCCGGACCCAGTCCGTATAGTTGCTGCCATCATCTTTCAGCTTGGTTTTCTCTAGGAACGCGTTGAAGTTCATGTTGACATAAGCATTGGCCATTTGATCTACAAGACATTTTGCAAAGATTTTAGACTAAGTTCATGATAATTAAGTTCATCTAATCAAATTATTTAATGAACTCCCACTCAGATTAGACATCCCTCTAGTCATCTAAGTGATACATGATCCGAGTCGACTAGGCCGTGTCCGATCATCACGTGAGATGGACTAGTCATCATCGGTGAACATCTCCATGTTGATCGTATCTTTCATACGACTCATGTTCGACCTTTCGGTCTCTTTTGTTCCGAGGCCATGTCTGTACATGCTAGGCTCGTCAAGTTAACCTAAGTGTTTATGCGTGTGTAAATCTGTCTTACACCCAATGTATGTGAACGTTAGAATCTATCACATCCGATCATCACGTGGTGCTTCGAAACAACAAACTGTCGCAACGACGCACAGTTAGGGGGAACACTTTCTTGAAATTATTATGAGGGATCATCCTATTTACTACCGTCTTTCTAAGTAAACAAGATGCATAAACATAATAAACATCACATGCAATTAAACAGTGACATGATATGGCCAATATCATATAGCTCCTTTGATCTCCATCTTCGGGGCTCCATGATCATCTTTGTCACCGGCATGACACCATGATCTCCATCATCATGATCTCCATCATCGTGTCTCCATGAAGTTGCTCGCCAACTATTACTTCTACTACTATGGCTAACGGTTTAGCAATAAAGTAAAGTAATTACATGGCGTTAAATCATTGACACGCAGATCATACAATAATTAAGACAACTCCTATGGCTCCTGCCGGTTGTCATACTCATCGACATGCAAGTCGTGATTCCTATTACAAGAACATGATCTCATACATCACATATATATCATTCATCACAACTTTTAGCCATATCACATCACAAAGCAATTGCTGCAAAAACAAGTTAGACGTCCTCTAATTGTTGTTGCATCTTTTACGTGGCTGCAATAGGGTTCTAGCAAGAACGTTTTCTTACCTACGAAAAAAAAACCTCAACGTGATTTGTCAACTTCTATTTACCCTTCATAAGGACCCTTTCCATCAAATCTTCTCCAATTAAAGTGGGAGAGACAAACACCCGCTAGCCACCTTATGCAACTAGTGCATGTCAGTCGGTGGAACCTGTCTCTCATAAGCGTACGTGTAAGGTCGGTCCGGGCCGCTTCATCCCACAATACCGCTGAAGCAAAATAAGACAAGTAGTGTCAAGAAAGTTGACAACATGTACGCCCACAACAAATTTGTGTTCTACTCGTGCAAAGAGAACAACGCATAGACCTAGCTCTGATACCACTGTTGGGGAACATTGCAGAAAATAAAAATTTTCCTACGGTTTCACCAAGATCAATCTATGAGTTCATCTAGCAACGAGAGAGAGGAGTGCATCTACATACCCTTGTAGATCAAGCGGAAGCGTTCAAGAGAACGGGGTTGAGGGAGTCGTACTCGTCGCGATCCAAATCACCGGAGATCCTAGCGCCGAACGGACAGCACCTCCGCGTTCAACACACGTACGGTCAGCGAGATGTCTCCTCCTTCTTGATCCAGCAAGGGGGAAGGAGAGGTTGATGAAGATCCAGCAGCACGACGGCGTGGTGGTGGATGCAGTAGGGATCCCGGCAGGGCTTTGCCAAGCGTCTGCAGGAGGGAGAGGTGTAGCAAGGGGGAAGGGAGGCGCCAAGTGCAAGGGTGCGGCTGCCCTCCCTCCCCCTTTATATAGGGTCCCCAGGGGGGGCGCCGGCCCTAGGAGATTGAATCTCCAAGGGGGGCAGCGGCCAAGGGGGTGCCTTGTCCCCCAAGGCAAGTGGAGGCGCCCCCCACCCTAGGGTTTCCAACCCTAGGCACAGGGGGGCCCAAGGAGGGGCGCACCAGCCCACCAGGGGCTGGTTCCCCTCCCACTTCAGCCCATGGGGACCTCCGGGATAGGTGGACCCACCAGTGGACCCCCGGGACCCTTCCGGTGGTCCCGGTGCAATACCGGTGACCCCCGAAACTTTCCCGATGGCCGAAACTCAACTTCCCATATATAATTCTTTACCTCTGGACCATTTCGGAACTCCTCGTGACGTCCGGGATCTCATCCAGGACTCCGAACAACTTTTGGTTTGCTGCATACTGATATCTCTACAACCCTAGCGTCACCGAAACTTAAGTGTGTAGACCCTACGGGTTCGGGAGACACGTAGACATGACCGAGACGGCACTCCGGTCAATAACCAACAGTGGGATCTGGATGCTGATGTTGGCTCCCACATGCTCCTCGATGATCTCATCGGATGAACCACGATGTCGAGGATTCAAGCAACCCCGTATACAATTCCCTTTGTCAATCGGTACGATCCATGCCCGAGATTCGATCGTCGGTATCCCAATACCTCGTTTAATCTCGTTACCGGCAAGTCACTTTACTCGTACCATAATGCATGATCCCGTGACCAGACACTTGGTCACTTTGAGCTCATTATGATGATGCATTACCGAGTGGGCCCAGAGATACCTCTCTGTCATACGGAGTGACAAATCCCAGTCTCGATCCGTGTCAACTCAACAAACACTTTCGGAAATACCAGTTACGCTGTGACGTTTGGTACACCCAAAGCACTCCTATGGTATCCGGGAGTTACACGATCTCATGGTCTAAGGAAAAGATACTTGACATTGGAAAAGCTCTAGCAAACGAACTACACGATCTTGTGCTATGCTTAGGATTGGGTCTTGTCCATCACATCATTCTCCTAATGATGTGATCCTGTTATCAATGACATCCAATGTCCATAGTCAGGAAACAATGACTATCTATTGATCAACGGGCTAGTCAACTAGAGGCTCACTAGGGACATGTTGTGGTCTATGTATCAGGCATGTATTACGATTTCCAGATAACACAATTATAGCATGAATAAAAGACAATTATCATGAACAAGGAAATATTATAATAATCCTTTTATTATTGCCTCTAGGGCATATTTCCAACACTAAGTGTATTCACCTTTCACCAACCAAGACTATCGAAAGCATCATTGAATGGTTCATTATCATCCTCTTTGTAGTTTCCACCTTTTGATATTCTTGTTATTTTAGCCAATAAAACAGGCTTGAACGTAGCTTGAGAAAAAAGTGGGACATAGGGATGCTAGTAGATGACTATGCACTTGCTACTTTTCCAGCTACCTTATGTTGGGCTGCACACTTGTCAAACAAGGTCTTGAAGTCTTTCCCCATAACCGCGATTTAAACTTTACCTATGTCCCCATCATGAATTAACCGACATACAGACTTTGTGAACACAAATCTATTTTCATTCATATATTTGTTCCTTCAAGATTTTCCAGAGATATGTTCTTATGCGTGACACAATTGTGTAGTTTCAAATATTTATTTCTCAATAAAATCTCCTAGGATTTTAAAAGAATATGAAGAAAACAATAGAGAGGAAGTCACAAAAAAAACTTGAAAAAATATTCCAATGCACCGCTATGTGTGACACACACATTACCAATGAACCTCCGAAGTGTGACACACATTTCCCACTTATTTTCATATTTAGAAAAAACATTTTCATAGAAAAATACTAATAATAAGTACCTAATAACATAAGGAGAACATGATGGAAACAGTAAGACAAAAACAAAAAAATCATGATTTTTTGCCACTTATTTCTTCTTGTAGAAAACACTATCACTGCGAACATAAAAGAAGATAAAGAAAACAATAATAAAAGAAAAACTAATCTTGAAAATGAACTTCCTCGTAGGCAGAAGAAGAAAAAGAAGACTGGTAACTAATTGATTAGAAACGAAAATCGACAAGTAGTACTGCCAAAAAGTATTAGTCCACGGTCTTTGAAGAAGTAGTAGTGGACCCCTGAAAAAGTAGTAGTGCACGATCTTTCTATTATTATGTTTTCATATTTGTAATTATAGAGTTTATATTCTGTGCTATAACTGCTATGATCGTGGAATATGCGATTTAGTGGAAAACGCATATGCACGTCGGGAATGATAAACAATAAATAAAATATTCATAGTTTTGCCTCTAGGACTAGCTCAAGTGTTGTTGGTGACCGCGTTTTCTGGTTCCTATGATATTGTTAAGTACAACAATAGTCCTAGAACAACATTGAGATTATGACGTTAGAAGAACGATCATATTGAATCGACCCAAACTCATTTGTTACGAATTGGGTTAATATCGTTTGTACTCAATTATAATAACACAATATGTGATTTTTCTCCTTAGACCATGAGAGTATCGTAGTCACTTCTTATCGTACGGTGTTAATATGTGATTTTTCTCCTCAAACTTCACCTATAACATGGTGATCATAATGGCAACTTACAGGTTCATTGAAAAGTTTGACAAGGGACTAGATAGATCGAGAGTGGGATCTGGTCCTCCGACAATGGAGAGACAATCTTAGGGTCCTCTCGGTGTGACGATACCAATCATGGTATAGCCAGACACAGGTGACTATGTCATGGGGATGACGGAACACAATAACGAGAAAGAAGAACAAAATAGGTAACGGAGATTTCAGTATAGTGACTATGGTGATGACTCAGGAGGATACCGATGCATTCTGGGTTTTGTGAAGTATCGTGAAGCAAAGGGAACATCACATGATGACCAAAGGTTCACTTGAGTATCATTCGTGTGCTCATAGGGATCGATGTGGACGTCCACGACCCAGCTATCGGTCATTGGATGAACGGTATCATTTGTGTCTATGAGTTACCGAAACTATAGGGTCACAAGCTTAAGGTAGTTAGGATCTTCTAAGTGTTAGTAGGATGGGACTCATGAGAATATATTTGTGAAATTATTTCATGAATATTTGAAATAGTTCTGAGAGGATCCGGAAGCGTTTCAGGGCCACCGGAAGGGTTTGAGAGAGTATCAGGTAATACTGGGTATTACCAATAAATTATATATAGGTGGAAAAAGTTTCCAGCGATGTTAATATATACAAAAATGGTCTAAAAGTGGACCATCGCGTACACAAGAGAGTGCCGAAGATGGATGATCTTCTAAGGTGTCACGCGTGTTTGACGAAGTTTAGTGCATGGGACAAGAATTTTAATTAAGTCTCTTCTTTCAAACACACCCTAAAACTTAATCTAGCATCAAGAATCATTGCCTATATTGTGAACGTAGGTAGCTAGGATTACTTGCTAAAACTGGTTAACCGTGCAAATAATTTTTTTCTAAAACTGATTAGAGGATGTCTAACTTGGTTTTGCAGGGTATGCATTTGATGTGGTATAGCCTTCGTCATGATAATGAGTTCATGTATGAGATTGTTATATGTTGTAATGTTAAGTGGCGTGCACGTCACGACATGATGGCTCGACCACGGGATTGCCACATTAATGTAAAATCCGTAGAGATATCCTACATGTTACAGGTAACGATGGCAACTATACACGAAGGACCCCAACGAGGAGAAGGTGTACTAGGTGCGGGATGAGAAGCTATAATTTCGTCCACGACGGAACTTCTAAATTTGGTGCCACGATAACATTTTCTGAAACAGTCGCCACAACAATGTTTCATGAAATTGCAGCTATGGCAAAATTTTTTAAACGGTTGCCACGGCAGTGAAATATTGGACCTCATGACGCTTCAACTGGAGATTGAAGACGATGACAGAGATTCCCAACGCCCAGGGCTATACCATATCATGCTGCTATGAATTTCCTGAGATGTTTATCCCTTTGATGTTTGCACTCTTTGATCTCTCACAGTTAATATGGTATAGCCCTAGTGATCTCTCATGAGATATTTGCGCAGTAGTCAATTATTAGGGTGATCTCTCATAGTTAATATCGAGTTAAATGGTTTTCTTCCCAGTGTTGCAACCGTCTATAACACGTAGCATTCCGGAGTGCGTCATGTCCACATGAGTACAAACGGGATATGAGTTGTAAGATGGGACTGGTCAGACAATGTTAGCAGATAGCACTCGGTTATCTTAAAGTTCTAGGACAACCGTTCTGAGCTCGGAGCACAAAGCATCGAAAGATGAACAAGAGCAATATGGGGATATGATCGGCAAAAGTTTGCCCACCAGTCAAAATTCTCGTCATCGTCCACACCAATGCCTGATAACTAGATTTGGATCTTGAATCACTCACTATCAATTATGAGAGATATTGATTTGAGTGAGAGTGCACTTTATATTAATTTTTAATCACTAGTGCAACATTAATTATGAATAATGTCTACATGAATTTTGTATCTATCATTGTAGATCAATGGCTCGCAATAAGTTCAAGTTAGCCCCTATGTTAGAGAAAGAAATGTTAGATGCTAATGGTGGAAACTATGCAGATTGGATCCAAAACCTGAGATTTTTTTCTCGGGAGTGCTAAGAAGGAGGACATGCTGGATCAGCCCCTAGGTGATGCGCCCGAAAAGTATGCAACACCAAAAGAAGTGGCTTCTTACGTTGCTCGTAGTGATGACTATGATCCAGTTCGTGCCTCATGTTAACTTGCATGGATCCTGAACTACAGAAGCATTTTGAATGATCTAATACTCAATTCATAAGTGGGTCAGTGTAAGTTCTGTACAAGAAGGAGAGGGCCAAACATTTTGAATTATACAACGCCTTGATTGAATGAAAGGTGAAAGAGGGTTCCTCAATGAGTGAGCATATAGTAAAGCTTGCTGGCTATGTTGACAGACTGGCTTCTCTGGAATTTGTAATTCCATCGACACTCGGTACATATATTGTGATTGCTTCACTCCACCATCTTATGATGTACTTATCATGAATCACAACATGAATGGGATGGAAAAAAGTGCAAACGAGTTGTTTTCTATGCTCAAAACTATGGAAGCTGGAATACAGAAGAACAAAACAATATTGTTGGTCAACAAGACCACCAATTTCAAGAAGAAGGGCAAGTCCAAGAAGAAGAAATATATTGAAGCCGGCAAGACCGAGTCTCAGAAGAAGAACAAGGGATGAGCTTCTAAAGGGACCGAATGTCTCTACTTCAAGCAGAAGGGACACTGGAACAAACGTAACTACTCACATGTACTCAGGAACAAATGTAACTACTCACAAAGCATATTCATGTTCATAATTAGAGGAGTATTGGATAGCATGAAGGATCTGAACATATGATCTTCCACCTAATAAACCAACTAGCATCAACTACAAGGAGTAATTAACACTACTAGCAACCCACATGTACCAATCTGAGGTTTTGAGACAAAGATCGGATACAAGAGATAAACTAGGTTTTGAGAGGAGATGGTGCTGGTGAAGATGTTGATGGAGATTGACCCCCTCTTGATGAGAGGATCGATAGTGATGACGATGGCCATGATTTCCCCCTCCCGGAAGGATGTATCCCCGGCAGAACAGCTCTGCCGGAGCCCTAGATTAGTCCGACCCAGGTTCCGCCTCAAGACGTCGGTGCTTCATCCCGAAAGCTTGTCTCTGATTTTTCCAGCGTAAAAGACACCATATAGCAGAAGATGGGAGTCGGGGGCTTTCCAAGGGGCCCACGAGGTAGGGGGGCGCTCCCTCCACCCTCGTGGATGACTGGTGGCCCCCCTCTGGTGCTTTCTTCGCCCAATATTTTTAATATATTCCAAAACTGATCGCTTGAAGTTTCAGGACTTTTGGAGTTGCGCACAATAGGTCTCTAATATTTGCTCCTTTTCCAGTCCAAAATTCCAGCTGCCGGCATTCTCCCTCTTCATGTAAACCTTCTAAAATAAGAGAGAAAAGGCATAAGTATTGTGATATAACGTGTAATAACATCCCATAATGCAATAAATATTGATATAAAAGCATGATCCAAAATGGTCGTATCAAACACTCTTAGGGTTTGGGCGATCTCTAGGTGGAGGGGCGCAAGGGAGTTAACAGAGTTCTTCCTTTCGGCCGGCTACCGCCACCTCCCTCGTGGCTCTCCAAGGATGTTCCATGTTGAGGAGGTCAATCACAATGGCGTTGTGGTTGCGCTCCTCGCTACCTTCACCAACCCCTTCGATGCCTTCCACCTCCTCGACCGAGTGTCTTGGTGTGGGTGTGAGTTTATTGCTTTCACCACCCACAACGTCTCACTAGTGCAGAACCGGGCTATAGCTCTGGTTCGTAAGGGTCTTTAGTGTCGGTTCTGTAACCGGCAGTGACGGGTGGGGACCTTTCCCCCCCTTTAGTACTGATTCTGCATGAACCGCCGCTAAAGGGCCACCACATGGCACGAGCCAGGGCCGGGTGCGGGGAGACCTTTAGTACCGGTTGGTAACACCAACCGGTACTAAATTTTTTGGGGTTTTTGATTTTATTATTTATTTTTCCTTTAATTTTGTGTTTTCCATATAATTCTTTTTTGTTTGCTGGTATTTTAAGATACTACATATTATATATATATATATCATTGAATGTCTCACAACCACACCATTATTCACACATACACATGTATATATACACAGTTTTTCCTACATGTTGCCTTCAAAGGCAGTGGCATTTGCCTTGGTGCCTTCAGAGCCAGTGGCATTTGCCTTGGTGCCTTCGGAGCACGATGACAACTGGGAGTGGTTCATTGGGGCAGTAGCTCGTAATAGAATTCCCCTTTGGGATCTATGACCTTGTCGAGCAAAAATCCTGCTATTTCCTCTTGAAGTGCTCGTATGCGCTCCTCTGGTAGGAGCTTCTCCCGCACCGATTCAAACTGTTAAGAAGGAGATCAATATGCATGTGTATTAGTTATGTGACTAGATATCTATAATGATGTAAAAATTGTGAATATTGTTCTGTCAAACGTACCCATAGCTGTCTATCAGTTTTGGTCCTTTCGGGCGTCATCGTGCGAATGTTCTCGAAAACATAGTATGCACACACATCAGTCCCCTCCGCCTGCTTCAGGGCCTTTACGAGAATACAATTTAATCAGATAATAATTAATCAAGCATGATAATTAATGGTATTGAAACTAGAATTAAAGAGCTGCATGGTAGCTAGCTAGTACTACTTAATTAATTATACCTTGTGTCGAAACCAATACAGCTTTTCTCTCCATTCTCCTGAAACCTCATTCTTGAACTTTTCCCAAGCCCTGCCCGCCGGCAAAGAAAATGAATAAACGAGTTATTAAATAGTTGATATCAGGAAATGACAAACTAAAGAGGCCGACATGTAGTTAATAATGATTGAAATTACCTGTCGACTTCCCCTTCACAGTTGAGTAGTCTCTTTTTTAAAGTAGTGAGTCATGTACTTCAATTGTTCCTTCGTCAACTTTAATGATTAACAAGATCCAATGGTAATTGCATGCACACACACGTTTGCATGTCTTAATTAAGTGGGCATGTGCATAGCACTCATCATTGGTAGTAATAATTATTAACATCTAGCTAGCTAGTAAGTAAAAATAGAATTTGTAGTACAAGACAGTATGACTCACAGGAAATTGTAAGGAAGTAGTATATCTTCATTGGTATTGAGGCGCTTCAAGAACTCTAGCATGTTTTTCTCTACATCTGCTTGATACCATGGATATTTCCATGTTTCTTCATTAACAGTATTTGGGTCAATGAACCCAATGCCATAGCGTCCACCTTTTTTCATTTCATAGCCGTCGTCCATGACTTCATCAATTCTGTTATTTCAAGATCAACATTTTCTTTGCCAATTTCAAGATCAACATTTTCTTTGCAATGATCATCATCATAGTCGTCGTCCATGACTTCATCAATTTGGTCGTCGCGATCGAATATCATCTCATCATCACCCTCCCCGGTATTGTTCAGATATTGGGAGCCGTCATCTTCATTTCGATCATCTGGCCCGTGAGGTGAGCGTATGATCTCGAACAGGGCCTCTTCTCCCTCTCTGCCGGTATTGTCCGCCATAGCTTTTATTTAACTAATCCAAAAGAAATATAAAACAATTTAGTATTCAAATTATAATGCATGCATGCAATCAATAAGGAAATCCTGAATCATAGTACGTAATATGCATCGTCTCGAATAATATATAATCTCAAATACATCGTCTCGTATATTATATATCAAATACATCACTAGCTAGCTAGCTAATAAAGATCGAATACTACAAAATAATCTAGGCCACTCGAGGTGAGGCGCGGGCGGTGGATGATACGTCCATTTTGCATCATGCTTTTATATCGACATTTATTGCATTATGGGATGTTATTACACATTATGTCTCAATACTTATGGTTATTCTCTCTTATTTTACAAGGTTTACCATGAAGAGGGGGAATGCCGGCAGCTGGAATTCTGGCTGGAAAAGGAGCAAATATTGGAAACCTATTTTGCATAGCTCCAAAAATCATGAAACTCCACGGAAGTCAGTTTTGGAATTAATAAGAATTATTGAGCGAAGAAAGAACCAGAGGGGGCCTACACCCTGGCCAGGAGGGTGGGGGGCGCTGGGCGCGCCACCCTATCTCCTGGGCCCTGTGGTGGCCCTCCGGTGCCCATCTTATGCTATCTGAATGCTTTTACCCTGGAAAAAAAAACAGAGACAAGCTTACGGGACGATACTCCGCCGCCATGAAGCGGAACCTTGGCGGAACCAATCTAGGGCTCTCGCAGAGCTGTCTGCCAGGGAAACTTCCCTCCAGGAGGGGGAAATCATCACCAACGATCCTCTCATCGGGAGGGGGCCAATCTCCATCAACATCTTCATCAACATCATCTCCTCTCAAACCCTAGTTCATCTCTTGTATCCAATCTTGTATCGAAAACCACAAATTGGTACCTGTGGGTTGCTAGTAGTGTTGATTACTCCTTGTAGTTGATGCTAATTGGTTTATTTGGTGGAAGATCATATGTTCAGATCCTTAATGCATATTATTACTCCTCTGATTATGAACATGAATATGCTTTGTGAGTAGTTACATTTGTTCCTGAGGACATGGGTGAAGTCTTGCTATTAATAGTCATGTGAATTTGGTATTCGTTCGATATTTTGATGAGATGTATGTTGTCTTTCCTCTAGTGGTGTTATGTGAACATGGACTATATGACACTTCACCATTATTGGGGCCTAGAGGGAGGCATTGGGAAGTAATAAGTAGATGATGGGTTGCTAGAGTGATAGAAGCTTAAACCCTAGTTTATGCGTTGCTTCGTAAGGGGCTGACTTGGATCCATATGTCTAATGATGTGATTAGGTTTACCTTAATAATTCTTTTGTAGTTGCGGATGCTTGCAATAGGGGTTAATCATAAGTGGGTTGCTTGTCCAAGTAAGGGCAGTACCCAAACACCGGTGCACCCACATATCAAATTATCAAAGTACCGAACGCGAATCATATGAGCGTGATGAAAGCTAGCTTGACGATAATTCCCATGTGTCCTCGGAAGCTCTTTTCTCATTATAAGAAATTGTCCAGTCTTGTCCTTTGCTACAAAAAGGATTGGGCCACCTTGCTGCACTTTATTTACTTTCATTGCTTGTTACCCGTTACAATTTATCTTATCACAAAACTATCTGTTACCTACAATTTCAGTGCTTGCAGAGAAAACCTTACTGAAAACCGCTTGTCATTTCCTTCTGCTCCTCGTGGGTTCGACACTCTTACTTATCGAAAGGACTATGATAGATCCCCTACACTTGTGGGTCATCAGTGGACACCCAAAGAGAAGGAACCATCACAGGATCATAGCTCCGGTCATCTCCCCAAAGACCCTGCCAGGTATTGGAGAACCTGACATCCATAGCAGCCATGCAGCGACGGACGTGCTCGTCCTCCTCCCTGACACGACGACGCACAACCTCCGGCGGGGCCGGCTCCCTCTGCAACCAAAGTGGCCCACGGGAACGCCACTAAAGGAGCTCAGGGTCGACGACGGGACCCGGGTTCCTCACCAAGCGGCGAGCCCCTGAAGGTAGGACCTCCCAGTCCCAGCCTGGCGGAGCCCAGTCCCGGACATGGGTCCTCTGAAGCAGGACGTTGTCGCGAACGGGTCGACGGCGAGGATGCGGGCCGAGCATCATCAAGAACAAATACTATACGTCGCAAAAGTAACAATTTTTAAATGATTGGATTGTGATTTCTTATATGCAAATTCTAAATTTCTATAACTAAAATTATAAGAAACTAAAAACTAACATTTCTATAACATTTCTATAACAATTTGAAATTAATCTAATTCATCTAGCTAAAACTAACATTTCTAAAATTTCTAACATTTCTATAACATTTCTGACATTTCTATATACTATTTTACATTAATCTAATCTAATTAATTAATTATCATCTAAAACATTTGTATAAAAACAGAAAAAACTAAAAACTAAAAACTAAAACTAAAAACAGAATCAAGTGTGTGTGTGCACGCGTGTGTGTGCATGTGTCTGTGTGTGTGCGTGTGTGTGTGCGCGCGCGCGTGCGCATGTGCACCTACGGCGCCGATGGCGCGGCGGCCTCGATTGGAGGGAGGAGAGGGGCCGGGGAGAGGGGCTCACAGCGCGGGCGAGGCGACGGCAACGGCGACGGCAAGGCGAGGGGATGGCGAGGCAGAGGAGATGGCGACAGATGGCGACGGGGGCGGCGACGAGGGGCGGTGGCGACGGCGACGGACGGCGACGGGGACAACGATGGGGATGGCGACGGGGGCGGCTGTGACGGGGCAGAGGAGAAGAAGCAAAGGGAGAGAACAAAACTGACAAACTTTTGAAGTGTTACTTATATAGGACCACCCCTTTAGTACCGGTTGGAGCCACCAACCGGTACTAAAGGGCTGTTTTGCCCAGGCGAAGCGGCGGGAAGCGCCCCCCTTTAGTACCGGGTGGTGGCTACAACCGGTACTAAAGGCACCCTCCGATTTGTTCGAAGCGGCACTTTCCAGATATATAAGTCCGGAAAGTCACTATTGAAAAGAAAGTGATGACGGTGAAGCCTATCACATCCCAGAGTGGGATCCTTGGGTGTGAAACTTTTTCTTCGCGTGTGTCCCTTTGTGCCATAACAATGGACAATCTTCATCATTTAACTAGATGCTCGGATCAATATTCACTATGAATGGAGCAATTTCATAAACTTTTCATAATCTTCTGACATGTCTGTCTTGTCATCCACTCCCATGATGTTTCTTTTCCCTGAAAGAACTATGTGGCGCTTTGGCTCATCGTATGATGCATTCGCTTTCTTATCTTTTGTTTTTCTCGGCCTGGTAGAGATGTCTTTCACATAGAAAACCTGCACCACATCATTGGCTAGGACGAATGGTTCGTCTGCATATGCATGATTGTTGAGATCCACTGTTGTCATTCCGTACCGCAGGTCTTCCGTTACCCCGCCTCGTGTCATATTGACCCATTTGCACCGAAACAAAGGGACCTTCAAACCACCTCCATAGTTAAGTTCCCATATGTCCTCTATGTAACCATAATATGTTTCCTTTCCCGTGTTGGTTGTTGCATCAAAGCGGACACCACTGTTTTGGTTTGTGCTCTTCTTATCTTGGGCAATCATGTAAAATGTATTCCCATTTATCTCGTACCCTTTGAAAGTCATTATATTCGAAGATGGTAACTGGGACAACAAGTACATGTAATCTTCAATATCGCCATCATACATGGCACGTGTCTGCAATCAACCGGCGAAAGTCCTCGTTTGTTCACGTGTAATCCAGTCGTCAGACTGCTCCGGGTGTTTGGAGTGTAGAAAATTCTTGTGTTCCTCCATATACGGAGCCACCAAGCGGAATTATGTAGAACTGTGTAGTGTGCTTCAATGAGAGAATGCCCGTCCATACATATTATTTGATCCCCTCCTAGCATGCCTTTTCCATCTAGTCTGCCCTTATGCCGCGATTCAGGAACACCAATCGGCTTAAGGTCAGGAATAAAGTCAATACAAAACTCAATGACCTCCTCATTTTCATGGCCCTTCGATATGCTTCCTTCTGGCCTAGCACGGTTATGAACATATTTCTTCAATACTCCCATGAACCTCTCAAAGGGGAACATATTGTGTAGAAATACAGGACCCAAAACGTTAATCTCTTCGCAAAGGTGAACTAGGACGTGTGTCATGATGTTGAAGAAGGATGGTGGGAACACCAACTCGAAACTGACAAGACATTGCACCAAATCATTCTGTAACCTTGGTATGATTTCTGGATTGATTACCTTCTAGAGATTGCATTGAGGAATGCACATAGCTTCACAATGGCTAATCGAACGTTTTCCGGTAGAAGCCCCCTCAATGCAACCGGAAGAAGTTGCTTCATAATCACGTGGCAGCCATGAGACTTTAAGTTCTGGAACTTTTTCTCTGCCATATTTATTATTCCCTTTATATTCGACGAGAAACCGGACAATACCTTCATACTGAGCAGGCATTCAAAGAAGATTTCCTTCTCTTCTTTGGTAAGAGCGTAGCTGGCATAACCCTGATGTATGCCGTCTTTTCTATGCATACGTTGCTGGTCCTCCCGTGCCTCCGGTGTATCTTTTGTCTTCCCATACACGCCCAAGAAGCCAAGCAGGGTCATGCAAGGATTCTTCGTCACGTGCATCACGTCGATTGCGGAGCGGACCTCTAGGTCATTCCAATAGTGCAGGTCCCAAAATATAGATTTCTTCTTCCACATGGGTGCGTGTCCGTAAGCGTCCTTTGGAACAGGTTGTCCGCCAGGACCCTTTCCAAAGATAACCGTCAAATCCTTGACCATATAATGTACATCAGCACCAGTACGGTGGCGTGGCTTCGTCCGGTGATCCGCCTCACCTTTTAAATGCTTGCCTTTCTTTCTTACGGGATGCCTGCTCGGAAGAAATCGACGATGTCCTAGGTACACATTCTTCCTACAACTATCCAAATATATACTGTCGGTATCATCCAAATAGTGTGTGCATCCGCGGTATCCCTTGTTTGTCTGTCTTGAAAGGTTACTAAGGGCAGGCCAATCATTGATGGTCACGAACAACAATGCCTTTAGGTCAAATTCTTCCTGTTTCTGCTCATCCCATGCACGTACACCTTTTCCATGACACAGCTGTAATAGTTCTTCAACTAATGGCCTTAGGTACACATCAATGTCGTTGCCGGGTTGCTTAGGGCCTTGGATGAGCACTGGCATCATAATGAACTTCCTCTTCATGCACAACCAAGGAGGAAGGTTATACAAACATAGAGTCACAGGCCAGGTGCTATGGTTGCTGCTCTGCTCCCCAAAAGGATTAATGCCATCTGCGCTTAGACCAAACCATATGTTCCTTGGGTCACCTGCAAACTCCTCCCTGTACTTTCTCTTGATTTTTCTCCACTGCGACCCGTCAGCGGGTACTCTCAACTTTTCGTCTTTATTACGGTCTTCTCCGTGCCATCGCATCGCCTTGGCATGCTCTTTGTTTGGGAACAAACGTTTCAACTGTGGTATTATAGGAGCATACCACATCACCTTCACAGGAATCTTCTTCCTGGGGCGCTCGCCCTCGACATCACCAGGGTCATCGCGGTTGATCTTATAGCGCAATGCACCCCATACCGGGCACGCGTTCAAATCCTCGTACTCACTGCAGTAGAGGATGCAGTCATTAGGGCATGCATGTATCTTCTGCACCTCTAACCCTAGAGGGCAAACGACCTTCTTTGCTTCGTACGTACTCTCGGGCAATTCATTGTCCTTTGGAAGCATATTCTTCATCATTACCAACAACTTTCCAAATCCCTTGTCAGATACACCATTCTCTGCCTTCCATTGCAGCAATTCCAGTGTGGTGCCCAGCTTTTTCTTGTCACCTTCGCAACTCGGGTACAACAATTTCTTGTTATCCTCTAACATGCGCTGCAACTTCTTCTTCTCCCTTTCACTTGGGCAGTTTCTCTTTGCATCGGCAATGGCCCGACCTAGATCATCATCAGGCTCATCTGATGCCTCTTCTTCAACTTCTTCTTGCATTGCCGGCTCAGCTTCTTCTCGCATTGTTGTATCATCGTATTCAGGAAACCCATGGCCAGGATAGCTATCGTCGTCCTCTTCTTCTTCATTGTCTTCCATCATAATCCCTCTTTCTCCGTGCTTGTTCCAAACATTATAGTGGGGCATGAAACCGGACTCAAACAGGTGGACGTGAATGGTTCTTGAGCTAGAGTAATTGTGATCATTCTTACAACCAGCACATGGACAAGGCTTAAAACCATCCGCCCGCTTTTCTGCGTGAGCCGCAATCAGAAAAGTATGCACGCCATCAACGAACTAGGGAGAGCATCGGTCATCGTACATCCATTGCCAGCTCATCTTCATTACACACCACTGAATAGACCAAATTAATACAAGTTCATACATAAAGTTCATACAACACTTAAATGCAACATACAAATAACTCTCTAGCTAAAGCATATAAATGCAACAACAAATACGATCAAGATCGCAACTAAGGTAACAATTGATCCAACAACATAATGATACCAAGCCTCACTATCAATGGCATATTTTCTAATCTTTCTAATCTTCAACCGCATTTTCTCCATCTTGATCTTGTGATCATCGACGACATCGGCAACATGCAACTCCAATTCCATCTTCTCCCCCTCAATTCTTTTCAATTTTTCTTTCAAATACTCGTTTTCTCTTTCCACTAAATTTAACCTCTCGAAAATCTTGTCGGTTGGAATTTCCGGTTCACATACCTCCTAGATAAAAATATCTATGTCAACATGATGGGCATAATTTGTCATAAACACTAAATGCAACAAATACTTTTAAAGGAGAACATACCACATCCGAATCATAACACGGACAACGGCCGACAGGGACGGATATCAAAACCATGGCACTATGTATAACAAACAACATACGGGTAAGATAATTATACAAGTAACTATATATCTAAATCACAGAAACATGAATTTTTTATATAAAAAAGATAAGAACAAGAGGCTCACCACAAGGTGGTGCCGGCGATGGGTCGGTGCGGACGATCGATGGTGGTTACATATGCAAACTAAGAGTTATTTTAAGCTCAAATTGCATATAAATCAAATAAACTACCACATATAATTCCTCCCAAATTACTAAAACCCACAAATTAATCACTACATAAAGCATTGCAAGAGCTAATCTAGCAATGAGAGATGAAAGGACAAAGTTCACTAGTAGAAAACAAGGCATACGTCCAGGCCAGATAAGCCCATTAGTCCCGGTTCGCTCACGAACCGGTACCAATGGGCCCACTGGTCCCAGTTTGTGAGGCCAGGGGCCTGCCGGGCCTCGTGCGGCATTGGTCCCGGTTCGTCTGGCCCCTTTGGTCCCGGTTGGGGGCACAAACCGGGACCAATGGGCTCCGCTCCTGGCCCAACACCACAGGTACCGGCTTGTGGCCTGAACCGGTACCAAAGCATTATCTTTCGGGCCGGGTCAGGCCACAAACCGGTACCAATCGAGCCAGGGGAGAGGGCTTTTGTGTGTAAAACATTAAAAGAAAAAAGAATTTTCATAAAATAAATAAAAAAAGCAAAACAAAATGAAAATAAATAAGTAGAAACAAAATAAAATAAATAACTAGAAATAGAAAAAACTTTAATAAATAAGTAGAAACAAAATAAACTTTAGTAATGTAAAATAAATAAATTATAATAAAATAAATAAAAATAGCAACAGCAGGTAGAAACAAAATAAAATAAATAAAGCAAAAAAGAAAGAAATTTCATAAAATAAATAAAAGAAGCAAAAAGGAAAAGAAAATATAAGTAGAAACAAAATAAACTTTAATAAATAAGTAAAAACAAAATCAAGTTTTATAAAACCTCTAGTATTATTGAAACTAAAAGAGAGGCGCAATGCTCGCCTGCACGAAACCCTGATAGCTCCGTGCAGTCTACACCACTTCCTCAAGGCTTGAAGATAAGCAACATGCTGGTGAGCATTGCGCCTCTCCTGCATCGTCTCTGCACTCAGGGCTTATAAACCGCTGGGAGTGCCTCTCGCTTGGCGAGGTGGGACTAAAAACAGCTATAGAAAGAATCAACTAAAAAACTCTTTTTACCGGTTCATGTCATGAACCGGTACTAAAGGTGCTCGTGGAGCCCCAGCCTTAGAACCGGTACCAAATAAAATGCCTTTGTAACAGCCTTAGAACTGGTACTAAAGGAATCAACTAAAAAGATTTTATAAACCTCTAGTATTATTAAAACTAAAATTATATGGAATTTATGCAACTAAAATTATCAAAGTATTTTTTGTTCAAAGCATTAAAAGCAAAAAAGAATTTTCATAAAATAAATACAAAAAGCAAAAAAGAAATCAAAAAGAAAATATTTTGTTGAAAGTAGAAAAAAACTAAAAAAATAAACCTTAATAAAATAAATAAACCTTAATAAAATAAATAAAAATAGCAAAAGTAAGTATTTTGTTGTAAGTAGAAAAAAGTACGAAAGTAAACAGAAAATGGGAAAAGAATGCCACCTAAAAAACAAACCTTAATAAAATAAATAAAAATAGCAAAAGTAAGTATTTTGTTGTAAGTAGAAAAAAAAGTACCAAAGAAAACCAAAAAATGGGGGGAAAATGCCACCTACTAGGCCACTACGGCCTGAATACGACTAGAAACCAACTCATGGGCCAGGATTAAGGCCCGCGGAAGGCCTAGTAAGCCCACGGGCAATAGTGAGGAGTTCAAATGGGTGGGCACAACAACACTTATAAACAGGTGCTGCCGCTCTTCAGCTAGCGAGGTGGGACTAAACATACCACCGCACCGCGGCTTTGGCAGGCGCAGGCCATTGGTCCGTGCCACGAACCGGGACCAATGCACACCTTTAGTCCCGGTTCGGCGCACCAACCGGGACCAATGCCTACCTTTAGTCCCAGTTGGTGGCACCAAACGGGACCAAAGGCCTCTGCTTCCCGCCCTTTAGGCTACTGAAAAGAGACCTTTGGTCATTGGTGGCACCAACCGGGACTAAAGGGGGGTATTGGTCCTGGTTGGTGCCACGAACCGGGACCAATGCTCTGGCTATATAAACAAGACTTAGCAGTTTCGTCAAAATCCATTTGTTTCTTCTCCGCACCGACGCCTCCTGCTCCTCGTCGCCGTTGCCGTCGAGCCCTGCCCCAACGCCGTCAGGCTGGTCCACCTCGCTAACGCAGCCACCGATGCCCTCGACGCCCCTGTCCCGACGCCGTCACCGTCGTCGTCGCCGCGCGCGCCGCCCCTGCAAGCCCCGACACCGTCGCCGTCGCCGCGTGTGTCGCCCCTGCCCCGACTCCGTCGTCGTCGCCGCATGCGCCGCCCCTTCCCCGACCCCGTCGCCGTCGCCCCGACCACTCGCCAACGCCTTAGGTCTGACCGCCGGCCTTCCTCTCATTTTTTTTCATTATTATAAAATTGTATATATATGTATATGTTCTCTGTGTATATATATGTTCATATATGCAAAAGTTAGATTTTTAGAAAAGTTTCATCTATGTATGTTCTATGATTTAGTGCATTTTAGGTTAGTTTCATTTTTAGAAAAGTTTTATATATTTAGGAAGAAGGAAGAAGGAAGAGAAGGAAGAAGAAAGAAGAATAAAAAGTTTTATATATGCAAAAGTTACATTTTAGAGGAGAAATAAATAAGAAGAAGAAAAAAAGGAAAAAAGAGAGGGGGGTCGATATACCCCCTCCCCGGTAACTTCGACATGCACTACAAGAAATATGTCAACTTGTGACCTTGACTATTGGTCACTGAATGGTCATTATCTTCCATTTGTGACCTTTTTGTGACCAAAAACAGATGGTCAAAAGCTGACGGACATAAACTGAAATTAACGACCTTCTCTGTGAGAAGGTCGTAGACATTTACGACCAAAATATGCCTACGGTTTTGTTTTGGTCACTAGCTATTTTCCCATGCCACGTTGGATCCGACGTGGCAAGCTGATGTGACAAAATTACGACCAAATGGAAAGGTCGTTGACAAGAATCAGCCCGGTCCGATTAGGTGTCTATATGGGCCGAGCCCATTAATTCAGCCCATTTAATGTGTTATTTTTTCTAATAGTTTTGATTTCTACATTGGCCTGACCCAACAATTGGGCCTTCTTTTTTGGGCCATGGCCTTTTTGGCTCAACAGTTACATTTCTTTTTTTAGTTACATTTCTTTTTTTTAAGATAGAACCAATAGTCAGATGGGTTTGAGTGGGTCCCAATGGTCAGAGTCATGTTCTTCAAATTTTGATTTTCCAGTAAATTAAAACAAATATTTAAATTAGAACGGATTGAAAACAGAAGTAATACTTCAACAAATCAAAAAACCAAAATTTTCACCTTACAACCATACATACACCACGTTTATAATCGAACATACTTCACATCAGGTTTACAGCCACCAAGAACTCAACTAAATATCAAAATATAACTATCTATCAAAGTATAACTAGCTCCAATGAGCTAGAACTCAATGCTTCTTCACTTCTTGGAGCCCACGACGAAACACGAATGAAGTACAACATCTGCAAGTTATCAAACAATATGGTAAGGAGCAAAATAAAGGCAAATCTAAAAGCACATTAACTTGTAGGCAGTCTGTGTGCATAAATAAAGTAAAACAAGCAAAATGAGGCATAGAAATCAGTGGATACAAGTAGTTACTATCAGCAACAAGTAAATACTACTCCAATCACATCAGGTTTACAATCCTATAAATGCGACAGTTTTATCATTTAAGCATAGAAGTACAAATTAAACAGCATTTAGATGTTTGAAACAAAGAACCAGAATTTAAACATTTGAACAACAACAAAATTGTTCCAATAGATCATATCCTGGTGTTGCACATCTCGAACAGCGCCGACCCCTCGGCCCTGGAGAAGATGTCGACCTCGCCCTTGAGCTACCGCATCTGCAAGGCAAGGCAGCAAACAGGAAGAATCAGAGGCAGTTGAGCCATCATGAAGAGGATGAGGCTGCTCTGTTGTGGATAAGAAGATTTTAGCTAGGTATGATTGTTAAAAGAAATCAACAAGACATTGTAACAAGAGCAGTCAGTATATTCCCTCCCAATCATATCATAGACAGGTATGATTTGGGATGCCACCTCCCTCCCTCCCTCTATAATAATTGCTTGGGTGTTACTGCATCCAGTATTGTTCGGTGAACTTAACTCAAACAATAACCTTACAACGGGGTGTGGAGATAGAAGTAAAAACTAGCATCATGATTTATAAGATGCAATGAATCAGATTGATTCTTCTCGTACACTCATTAGCAAAGAATCTTAGTCAAACTAAAGAAAGGATCTCCATTGTCAAATGGGTAGAGGCAGTCATGCAGATAGATATTCCTTCACCTAAGGTTCAGGTAAGTGCAAGAAGCATGAAAGATCCATTTTCAGAGCATCATTACCCAGTCATACTCTCCACGGACCCTTTCCACTTCGTACTCCATGCCTACATACACTCCAGCAACAGCACCTGTAGATTAACAGAAGAAGCATCTGAATGTGTCAGCGAACATAAGAAGAAACGAATGAGTGTTTGACGCCAATGCATTTATATCAGCCAAATAAAACAACAGAGTAATACGCTTCTACTTGGTTACCGCAATATGCGCCCTCCTTGCACATTTGCTTCAGCTACATAGACGACTAGAATACCATATTAGTACACTGTAGATATCTGAATCGGGAAGAACATGTTTGAATGGAGAAGATGGAAACAGGACTCAAGCAAACAAGATAGAGGAAAGGAGAGGACCTTCCATGGCCCTCCTCTTGAATCGGCATCGGCATCGGCATCCCCAACAACTTCTCTCTCCATGGCCTCCTTCCTTCACCGTGCAAGGAGGGAGATGAAATGGGAGGGCAACAGCTTCCGTCTCCATGGCCTCCTTCCTTCACCACCAAGGGAGATGAGATGGGAGGATAGTGCCTGCACATGACCGAACGCACACACGCCTACATCAGATGAGATGCGGAGAGGAAAAAAACAGAGATAGAAGAAGAAGAAGAAGAAGAAGAAGAAGAAGAAGAAGAAGAAGAAGAAGAAGAAGAAGAAGAAGAAGAAGAAGAAGAAGAAGAGAATGAGAGGAGGGGTCTGACCTCCTACAGTCTCACCATGGCCATCTAGGGTTCCTGGAGCCGTCGAGGAGGGAGGGAGGGAGCGAGGCCTGCAGCTTGTCGAGCGACTCCTGCGCCTGGTCGGAGCAGCGGACACAGAGAGACTTGATGGCCTCGATGGCCTCCTCGGCGCGGTTCTTCTGCTTCATCATGATGGCCATGTCCTTGAGCGCGCTGTCCACGTGGTCGCCGGCGTTCATGGCGCCCCAGAACAGTGCAATCGCCTTCTCCGGGTCCTTGTCCACAAGCTACCATCCATCACAGCACAACCACCACCGTCAGCCCCGGCCATCAGCAAATTCAAATCATGGACAGGAAAAAAAGCTCCTGTACAAGGACGCACCTGGACGCGCTTGGCGCGGACGTAGGGGGTGCCGCCGATGGGGACCTTGTGGGCGACGTGGAAGGAGTCGGAGTGCGTCCGCAGCATGTACACCACCGCCGGCTTGACGGGGGAGCAGTGTGTGGACTTGGTCGGCCGGAGCACGCCGCCAACGCTGCCGCTGGCGAGCCACTGGTCCAGCTGGTGGTGGTGCTGCATCATGGCGGCGCCCTGGATTGGATTAGATCTGCCCCGCGAGGACGGCCTTGAAACGGAACACGAGGGCGGAGGGAGGCGACGCAAGGGAGGAGGTCGTCCGCCACAGTGACCCCGCGAGCCCCGCGAGGGAGAGCGCCAGGAGCAGCTCCTGCAGCGTGATGACCAGCCGCTCCAGGAACCGCTCGCAGTCAGTGCTGGCGCCCTGGTGGCTCAGCTAGATGCCGCCGCCGAGGACGATGAGGGAGAGGACCAGGACCCCCACTCGCGGTCGGTGGTGGCGACCATGTCCACGACGGCCTACGTCTTGGGCCAGTTGGATCTGGGAGTGTGGAAGGGAGGGATCTGGATCGGGAGAGCGATGGGGAGGGCCGAGCGGTGACCGTGTTGGGGGAACGCCGGAGGAGTGGGGTGGGGGCGGCGGCGTGTCGAGATCCAGAGGGAGGGAGTGAGGTTGGGGCGGTGGCGGGGGATCCAGAAGGAGGAGTGGTGTGCGGCGGCGGTGGATCCACAGAGTGGGAGAGGGTGAGAGTGCTAGGGTTCGCTGCGCGGGGAGAGAGTGGAGTGGTGTGCGGTGGTTTTTTTAGGGGTAGCTCGCGGTGGATGGGTGAGACCGTGAGAGGGTGAGGTGAGGGCCGTTGGATCCAGGAGGATCCGGCGGTGTTTTATCCATGATCCGCATGAGAGGCCCTTGGACCAATCAAAACGCAGTATATAGGTATGATATTTTGACCATTTAAATTGGTCGTAATTGACTCAAAGTAAGGTGCTAAATCATGTTAGCTATTTTATTATGACCTGAAAATATGAAAAAAAAAACTTCTCATTGTGTCAGCAAATTTGACTATAGTTTTCAGGAATAATCACAAATTGAAATAAGACAAATATTTTTTTAAAGAGTTATGAGAAATGAGTTCTCTTAAATCATTTTTTCATTTTTCGAGTGTCCAAAATGAGTTTTTTGTGAAGGTCCTATAATATATTTGTTGCAAAATCGAACCAAATCAATTTTTTAAAATACTAGGACATATTTAGTGCACAATTGACCAAATGGTTGGGTGTCAAAAGATTCGATCCACCTTTGATGAAAAGGACAAATTTCCGTCGATTCAGTTGGAAGTGGGTCAAATTTGAACTGCGGCTGTCTCATATTTTTCTTTTTATTTTTTCTAAAAATCATTTTTAGGTACATAAGTATCTATTTAATTAGAGAAATGTCAAAAAAATTCCAAGATTCAACCACTAGCTAGAAACGGTCAAGCCCGCCGTTTTGACCGCATTTTGAAACGGGCATAAAAATTCCAAAAAAATCAAAAAATTGGAAAACCTTCGCATTGTGTCATTATATGTGATCAAGTTACGAGGAAAAATAATAAATTTACAATACGGCAATTCTTTTAAAAAAGTGTTCTCAGAAACGAGTTATCATGGATGGAGATCAATGGCTTTCAAGCCAAATGATCAATCTTATAGTCACATTCATGGCATAGTTTGCTCAGATGATCTCATATTGTGCAAAAGGGTGCATACTGGAATGGCAAACAATGTTGTCTAAGGAAATTTTCATTTTTTTTGGACGAAAATATCATTTTCCATTTTTCGAGTGCCCCAAATGAGGTTTTTTTGTGAAGAACCTACCAAATAATTGTTACAAAATTGGACCAAATCATTTTTCTAAAATACTAGGCCATATTTAATGCACAATTGACCAAAATTTTGGGTCTAAAAAGTTTTGATCCACCTCTGGTAAAAAAGACAAATTGCCACCGATTCAGTTGGAAGCAGGTCAAATTTGAACTGCGGCTGCCTCATAGTTTGCTCTTTATTTTTTCCAAAAATCATTTCTAGGTACAAAATTATCTATTTAATCAGAGAAACACCAAAAAAAATCCAAGATTCAACCACTAGCTAGGAACGGTCAAGCCCGTTGTTTTGACCGCATTTTGAAACGGGCATAAAAAAATTCAAAGAAAAAAAAATGGAAAACCTTCGCATTGTGTCATTATATATGACCAAGTTTCCAGGAAAAATAATAAACTTGTAATACGACAATTTTTTTAAAAAAGTGTTCTCAGAAATAAGCTATCATGCATGAAGATTCATGGCTTTCAAGCCAAATGATCAATCTTATGGCCACATTCATGGCATAGTTTGTTCAAATGATCTCATATTATGCACAAGGGTGTATCTTGGAATTCCAAACAATGTTGCCTAAGGGAGTTTTCATTTTCTTTTCACGGAAAATACATTTTTCATTTTCCGAGTGCCTGAAATTTGTTTTTTTTTGTGAAGAACCTATCATATATTTGTTGCAAAATTGGACCTAATCAATTTTATAAAATACTAGGCAATATTTAATGCGCAATTGACAAAATGATTGGGTGTCAAAAGTTTTGATCCACCTCTTGTGAAAAAGACAAATTTGAACAACAGCTGCCTCATAGTTTGCTCTTTATTTTTTCCAAAAATTATTTTTAGGTACATAAGTATCTGTTTAATCAGAGAAAAATCAAAATTTGCGCATGAAGCATGAAGTATGAAGTATGAAGTGTTGCTTAAGAATCAAACTCAAGACCTCTAGGGCTGGCAGCTGTCTCACTAACCATTGAAAAAATCGTGAGTTTACAGAAAAAAACTTTAAGAGTTTCGAGAAATGTGCATTAATTTCGGAAGATGTTCTGGAATTTAAAAACTGTTCACAAATTTTAACAAAACATTCATGAATTTAAACAAACAGTTCATTTATCTTTAAGATGTTTTGGAAATTTTAAAATAGCTAATGAATATTGAAAAATCATAAAAAATGAAATTATTTTTGAAATTAAAGAAAGTTTATGAGTTTTAAAACTCAATTATTTTGGAAAACAACTCATGATTTAATAAATAAAGAAAAGGAAAAATGGGAAATAAATATAGAAGAGAAAGCCAGTAAATACCACCAGGATTCCTAAGACATCATCCCGTCAGTTATTAGTGCAAAACTGGATTGGACACGCACTGCTGCGATGGTGTATATACCACCAGGATTCATTCCAGAGGCATTGTATGATTGTATCTATAGGACATAGAAGTGGCAAGTTAATCATGATAACTTTCAACATGATGGATCTACACTAACAAAGGCACACAAAGATCAGAATCAACTTCAGACAGATACACTCAATAAACCATATATATAGGTATGTAGCTCAACACATGCATGTTTCTGAAGATGGAACAGCAGCTACAGAAACTACTAGAAAGCAAATTTCAGCAGCAGCAGCAGCAGCTAAACAAATCATGTAAAATTTGCGCCCTGCAGGCAAAAAAGCAAACAGCTAGCCAAGTTAAAACTCTGCCATAATTCTGCAAAACTGGACTGGACACGCGCTGCTGCAAGGTAATATACTGACTGACTGAACACCACCAGGATTCATTCAGTCCAGAGGCATTGTAGTATCATCAAGTATGAATGACAAATCAATCAATCATGCTAGCTTTCAACATGATGATGGATTTACACCAACAGAAATTACACTTATCTGAATCACTGAATAAACTATATATATATGCAGCTCGTCACATGCATGCTTTTTGATGATGGAATAGCAGCTGCAGAAACTTGAACTAAATATAAGCACATCATCATTTTGTTCCCTCCCAGTTTGCTTAACCAGACAGAGCAAATTATCAATCACAAGAAACACGCCTAAAGAAATCAATGGAGAAATGCCAGGAAGTAATACAGTAAACTGGGCGCATGCAGGTCCAAACATCATCTGTTATAGTGCTGCAGCAGAAACTGTTCGCAAACAAACAAAAAAGGAAAAAACGAGTCACAGTCCTTTGTGATCGACCCATAGCCACATCAAGATCCTGCCTACTACCTTGCCTTGGAGCAGCAACTGACGGCTTCCATGAAGATCATCAATCAATCACGGGACAACTGAGCTTTTGGCTTCTTGGGCACGGTCCGGTACCCAGCCTTGGTGGGCTTCCCCCAGGGCGACACCGAGGGCCTGCCGCCCTTGATGCGCCCCTCGCCTCCTCCATGGGGATGGTCCACCGGGTTCATCGCGACACCACGGACGACCGGGCGCCTGCCCAGCCACCGGCTGTGCCCCGCCTTCCTCAGCTTCCGCGCGCCGTGGGTGGGGTTGGAGATGATGCCGATGGTGGCCCGGCAGCGGGAGTCGATCAGCTTCTCGACGCCCGACGGCAGCCGCACAAGGCACTGCGTGGCCGACTCCTTGACCACCTTGGCGTAGGCTCCGGCGGCCCGCACGAGCTTCGCACCCTGGCCGTGGCGCAGCTCGATGCTGTGCACCCATGTTCCCATGCGGATGTCAGACAACGGCATGCAGTTTCCCACCTTGGAATTGAGGTCCAGTAGGTCGGCAGGCATGAGCGGTGCTGCCATAGGAACCGCCGCATCATTTGCTTGATCATCAGTGCCCTCCTCTTCGCCTTCTTGGCTGGCTTTGTGTAACGCCCCGGATACAACTTTTCATATTCGTAACTCCGACTTTTGCCTTTTTCCGGAGATGTGATTTATTATTTCCTTCGTGGTTAGGTTTTTGTCTGTTGTTTTGTCTTTTGTTCTTGTTATGCATCTCGTCTCACAGCATCATGCGCATTGCATCGGCATCATTTTCATAAAACTTGCATCCGTTCTGGTTCCGCCGGTTCTCTCCGTTGTCCGTTCTGAGCCCGACCACACTCGCACGCGCCCGCGGCACCTCCAAAATATTATTTTATAAGTGGCATAAAAATGTTCTCGAAATGGGATGGGACTTGTCGTGCGGTCTTATTATAGTGTAGACAGGCCGTCTGCCAAGTTTCGTCGCATTCGGAGTCCATCTGATAGCCCAACCGTTAAATGTATAGCGGTACCGTTGCCGGTACCTTCGTCGGACGTTTTCGGTCTCCGAAAATCGTGCCGGGCTGCCTTCTCCTCTCTCTTCTCAGCCGAACCCCCTCTTTGCACAACCACAGACCCCCTCGTGTGCGCGCCCGAAAGTTGTCCTGAACCCGACCCGCTCTGTCGTTACCGTTGGATCCGAATCATCCCCAAACATCCCGAAAGTATCTTCGTTTCTTTGTTGGTTTCTCCCTAGTCTATTTTTTTCCGTCCGTCCGATTACGATCGAAGGGAGGAGATAGCCCCTAGCCTAACCTACCCGCTATATATACTAGTCTAAACCGAGACCAAATCCCTAATTTCTAGGGATCCTCCTAGCCGCCGCAGCCACCTCTCTCCCGCATCCACCTCGGGATCCTCCCATTCCCCATCGAGCCAATCGCCAGCCTCTTTCCCGATCCACCCCTCGCCGAGCCTTCGTACAGCAGCCAGCCGGCGCCCGATCCAGGATGGATCGAGGCCACGGTCAAGCACGCCTCTGCCCCCTCTGCCACCGAGTGCGACCCGCCTTCGTCTCCTCCACCCCGCCGGCGAACCCAGCCACCAAAGCCACGCCGCCGGCCTCGTCCCTGCTCGTGCCTCCTCCTCCCTTGGTCCTGGACGCGTCTGGCCGCCCGCAGCCGTCGCCGTCCGCGCCCGCAGCAGCCAGCAGCTGCAGCCCGAGCTCCTCTGCTCGCGCACAAGCTTCGCGACTCCGACGGCCCCTTCGTCAGCCTTGTCGCCGCCGTCGACCCGCAGGCCAGCGCCTTGCCTCCTCCTCCCGTCTTCTCCTTCGGCTTCATCTCTCTCTCTAATCCCTCTCTCTCCCAGATACTCCGTCGCCATGGACGCCCGCCGCTGCTTCGTCCTGGAACGGATCCTCGTCGCCCCGAGCTCGTGCAAGCTGTGGAGCCCCGCCGCCGCCAGGAACGGGCTCCCCGCGCCCTGGATCCGGTCGATCCGACCTTCCCCATGCCCAAGACCTCGCCGCCCCTTCGCTCTGCTCCCGGTCACCGGCGCCTGCTCGCCTCCTCTGCATCGCCCTGCTTCCCCTGCAACGAACGAGGAGAGGCATCGTCCCCGCGTTGACCGATCCCGCGCCCCTCACTTCTGCGTCCAGGAGCAGCCCAGCTCCCTTCGTCCGCTCCAAGGCCCAGCGCTGCGTGGCCCAGCACCGCGCCAAGGCCCAGCCCAGCTACCGCAGCCCCATGCCGGCCTCCTCCAGATCTGACTGGGCCGAGCCCATGGGTGAGGCCACTCCCCCAGCGCCTCTTGTTTTTTTACTGACGGGCCTGCTCCAAGTTCAGTTTCGGCCCGTGTAGGTTTTTTTTCAGTCCTGTGATTTTAGCAATTATCCGAGGATTTGCAGTTTTGCAGAATAGTCCTCCTAGTTCATGCATTTAATAACTCACTAACCGTGCATCGGTTCCAAATAAGTTATATATGAAACTTGCTCAGAATTTCGTGTAGATTAATAATATCCAACTTTCATCCATGTTTGAAATGTCTAAAATGATGTTTGCATTAATTTGCTCCTATGCCATGTTAACATGATTTAATTCATAACTAAATAACCGTAGCTCCAAATCTAACAAACTTTATATGTAAATGGGGTAGAAAAATGCCTAGTTTAACATGGTGGCTTTACTTTGCATGTTTAAAAACTATAAAATTATGTTTAGGGCAGAACAGTACCAAACCTAATATATGCATATGAGGAGTTTCCGGAATTGTTGTTCGTTGCTTCCGGCCTCATTTAACCTTGACTAGATAGGTAGTTTACATTTGCTTCACCTCTTGCCGTGTTAATCAACATTTAATATTGTTGGGTACATAAACGAGATCAAACTAAATAATTGATGTGGTGCTCTGTCAATATGCATCCCGATGCATATTGAGCTCCACTTAATTTGTAGGATTGCTTGTGCATTTTGCCATGCCGTGCCTCATTAAACCGGACATGCATCATACTCGTTTGTGCTTCATGCCATGTTGATGTGTTTGTTGTTAACTATGTTGTTTGCTTCTTTCCGGTGTGCTTCTTCGGGTTGTTTCCGACAACGTCGCGTTTGTGAGGAACCGTTCGTCTACGTCCGTTTGTCTTCTTCATGGACTCGTTCTTCTTCCTTGCGGGATTTAAGGCAAGATGATCATACCCTCGAAATCACTACTATCTTTGCTATGCTAGTTTGCTCGCTCTTGCTATGCCAATGCTTCGATGCCTACCATTTGCTTGTCAGCCTCCCAATTGCCATGTCAAACCTCTAACTCACCATGTCCTAGCAAACCGTTGATTGGCTATATTACCGCTTGCTCAGCCCCTCTTATAGCGTTGCTAGTTGCAGGTGAAGTTGAAGATTTCTCCATGGTGGACAGGATTTTGGTTGGGATATCACAATATATCTTATATAATTAACGCATCTATATACTTGGTAAAGGGTGGAAGGCTTGGCCTTTTGCCTGGTGTTTTGTTCCACTCTTGCCGGCCTAGTTTCCGTCATACCGGTGTTATGTTCCTGGATTTTGCGTTCCTTACGCGGTCGGGTGATATATGGGACCCCCTTGACAGTTCGCTTTGAATAAAACTCCTCCAGCAAGGCCCAACATTGACTTTTACCATTTGCCTCACCATCACCTACTTTTCCCTTGGGAGTCGCTCTCTCGAGGGTCATCTTTATTATAGCCCCCCCCGGGCCAGTGCTTGTCTAAGTGTTGGTCCGAACCAGAGCCACTTGCAGCGCCACCTCGGGGAAACTCGAGGTCTGGTTTTAGTTGTACGTAGTGTTCATCCGGTGTTGCCCTGAGAACGAGATATGTGCAGCTCCTATCGGGATTGTCGGTGCATTGGGTGGTCTTGCTGGTCTTGTTTTACCATTGTCGAAATGTCTTGTAAACTGGGATTCCGAGTCTGATCGGGTCTTCCTGGGAGAAGGTCTATTCCTTCGTTGATCGCGAGAGCTTGTCATGGGCTAAGTTGGGACACCCCTGCAGGGTATAATCTTTCGAAAGCCGTGACTGCGGTTATAGGCAGATGGAAATTTGTTAATGTTCGGTTGTAGATAACTTGACACCAGATCCGATATAAAACGCATCAACTGCGTGTGTAACCGTGATGGTCTCTTTTCGGCGGAGTCCGGGAAGTGAACATGGTTGTTGGAGTTATGCTTGACGTAAGTAGTCCAGGATCACTTCTTGATCATACTTTTATCGACCGTGCTTTGCCTTCTCTTCTCGCTCTCAGTTGCGTATGTTAGCCACCATATATGCTAGTCGCTTGCTGCAGCTCCACCTCATACCTTTACCTTACCCATAAGCTTAAATAGTCTTGATCGCGAGGGTGTGAGATTGCTGAGTCCCTGTGGCTCACAGATACTTCCAAAACCAGCTTGTAGGTGCCGATGAGTCCGTGCAGATGACGCAACCAAGCTCAGGAGGAGCTCGATGACGACCTTGTCCTTTGTGTTGTTTCTTTCTAGTTGATCAGTAGTGGAGCCCAGTTGGGGTCGATCGGGGACCTTTGTCGCATTTGGGGTTCTTATTTTATTTTGATTCCGTAGTCGGACCATGAGTGTATTTGATTGATGTAATGTTTATTTATGTAATGGTGTGAAGTGGCGATTGTAAGCTAACTATGTATCTCTTTCCCTTATGTATTACATGGGTTGTGTGACGATTACCTCACTTGCGACATATGCCTTCAATGCGATTATGTCTCTAAGTCGTGCCTCGACACGTGGGAGCTATAGTCGCATCGAGGGTGTTACAAGTTGGTAATCAGAGCCTTCCCCGACCTTAGGAGCCCCATTGCTTGATCGTTTTTAGTGGCCGAGTTGTGTCTAGAAAAATGTTTTGAGTCATTTAGGAATTATATATCGGAGAGTTTAGAAATTCTTTTTACTCCTCAGTCCCTTCGTCAGTCTTGCGAGGCATCCTGACGTAGAGTTTTGACTCTTCTCTTCTCAAATTTCACTAAAAAAATTTTAGGATCACGCGGGTATCTTGGAATCGTTCCGATGGTTTTATGATGAGATCATTGTCTTGGTGCCTCCTGTCAGGGGTTTTGTGGAAGTGTCCCGGGGAGTTGAGCTCTGAGGTGTTGTCATCATAATTTTATCGTTGCAGTTCTGGAATACTGTCACAGCCCCAGATCAGCCCTTGTTTGTTTTTGCTTTAGCATCCATGCAACATGTTTAAATTTTATGAAATTTGAAATGGGGATTGCTCAAACCCTAGCATTAAAGGAATTCACTAGGTTCACCTAAAATACTTTCAAGTAAGTCCAAATGGCTTTCAAAAATGTTCATGATTTTTGACAAAGGTGAAAAACCTCTACCAAAAATGATGCCGATATTTTTGGGCCATTATGGATTTTTGAATAATCCATATCGTATTTGAATTGGGGCATTTAAATACTATTAATATTCTTAAATGCTCCAACAATTCTGAAAATAGTTAAGGGCCTCTGTAATAATTCTTTTAATGGCCACAATTATTTGCAGGATTTATTAAAATGATTTGGGCTATAAACTAAATCAGAAACAAAACTACAGAAATAGAAAAGAGAAACAAAATAGAAAAAAAAAGGGGAGAGAGGCCACCTGGGCCACTTACCTGCTTACCTGCCCGGCCCAGCTCCCCCAGCGGCCCAGCCCACCTGGCCCCCTTCTTCTGTCTTCTTCCCGTGCCAGCGCACGAAGCAGCTGCGTGCTGGACGCACGCGCGCCGACGCCGGCCACCTCCTGCTTCCCCGTGGCAGCCTCCCCGACCCCCTCGCGACGCCACGGAGACGGCCTCGACCCCCCTCGACCGCCTCTCTCTCTCTGGACCCCCTCCTCCTCCTCTGTTCTCCCTCCCTCTCGTCACCGAACGCACCTGAGAGCGCCGCTCGCCGTAGCCATGGCCGCCGGGCCTCCCTCGCTCCCCCGACTAGCCCAGAGGCTCCGCCTCGACCCCCTCTTCCTCTCCACCAAGCCACGAGGCCCCGGACGCCCTGCATCGCCGCCCACGTCGCCGTTCCCCTCCTCGGCCACCGGAGGTCGTCGCCGTCGATTCGCTGCACTCCGGCCGCCCCCGAGCCCACTAACCCTCCCTACAGCTCCGCGGTGAGCCTCCGTGCAGAACCCCTCTCTCTCCCCTCGCGTTTGCGAGCTCTAGGCCATAGCTCCGCCGCGGCCGAACTCCGGCCGCCGCTGACCTCGTCACCGCCGTCACTACAGCCGCTTGAGCTCGTCTCGGAGCGTGTCACCGCACCCAGGAAGCCACCAGGAGTCTAACGCCTATCCTAACTCGCCCTCCCGTGCACCACAGCGCCAGCCCCGCACTCACCGAACTCCGGCGCCGCCGCGAGCTCCGTCGACCCCACGACCTCCCACTCGGTCCTCTGGATGCGCGGGAGCAAGGGCCATCCCCTGGTGCCCTCAGCGCGCCAAACTGACGCCTCTAGCGCAAGTCCGGCGTGCCCCGCCGTGTTCTGTGGTCACCGGCGACTCATCGCCGGCGTATCTGACGTGGCGTCGTCATTAGCGCTAATGACCCCACTAACTAACCCCCCAGAGCCACTGACAGCCGGGCCCCACGGCCTAACTAACCGGCTAACTAAAATAGATTAAGTTTAATCTAATTGCAGTGGCCCCACGCGTCGGCGTTGACCTCGCTGACGTGGCCTTTGACCCGGCCCCACCTGCCATTGACACTAAACAGCCCTGGGTCACTGACCAGTGGACCCCACTGGTCAGGTTTGACCTGGAGGCGCCCTGTTGACCTGCTGACGTCAAGGTGATGACATGCTGACGCCATAATTCATTTTCTGGAATTATTTTAATTCTAAATAATCAGAAAATTCCAGAAAATTGTAAAAACTTCTAAAAATCATAGAAATTCAACCGTAACTCCAAATTAAATAATTTATATATGAAAAATTATCAGAAAAATTCAAGGAATCCATCTGTACCATTTTCATGCATGCTAGAACAACTTATAGCTGCTGTTTAGCACAAATCAAATAAAGGGCATTTAAATAACCATATATGGAGTTTGAATTTGAATCTTGTATTCAAACCAACTTCATTTAATCTGTTGCTAGTTGCATTAGCCCAAAACACATTCATATTGCCATGTCATGAGCATGCATCATATTGTGCATTGCATTGATTGTATTTCTTCTTTGTTGCCGGTATCTGTTCCCTCCCAGTAGAGGATGTTCCGACGTTGTGATCGTTGACACTGATGAAGACTCAATGTTATCTTCAGAAGTGCCAGGCAAGCAAAACCCCCTTGTTCATTCCGATACAATCCTACTCTCTCGCTCCTGCTCTCTTTTACTGCATTAGGACAACACCGATTCATCTGTTACTTGCTGCGGTAGCTGAACCCCTTTGTCCTTTGCATGACCTGTCATTGCCACAGTAAATAGATGAAACCCACTAGCATGAGTAGGAGTTGTTTGAGCCCTGATGTGCCTACTCATTCATGTTTGTTGTCATGCCTGCTACTGCTTAGAGTTGAGTCAGGTCTGATTCATCGGGGATGAATCAGAGGCGTGTGAACATGTCCTACTATGTGTGAGCTAAGTGTGTGAACACGTTTTGGTAAAGGTAGCGGTGAGAGGCCATGTAGGAGTACATGGTGGGTTGTCTCATTGCAGCCGTCCTCAGGAACTGAGTTCTGTGTTTGTGATCCATGATTCAGCTACTACCACGCATTGGGCCCGAAACCAATGGACCCTCTCGGCTTCTTGATCACCCTTGTCCTCTGTCCAGGAGTTGCAAGTAGTTTCTGGTGTTTGTAGTATGCTGGAGGCCGTGCACAGCGCTGACCGTAGGGGTGGGCTGTGATGCGGTAGGCACGTGGCCGGGTAAACCGGGCGCCCGTTTGGTGTCACGGAACCCTGTACACATCGTTTGGGGCTGTGAGCGAAACTCCGGCCGGATCTCCTCATGGATGGAACCCGAATAGGCGATAAACCTGGACTAGAGACTTGAGTGATTAGGTAGGTCGTGGCCGACACCCACGTTGGGCTTCCGCTTGAAGGTTGCCGAGTACATGTCGTGTAAACGGCGGTAAGTGGTGAGAGCGTGTGTGAAGAAGTACACCCCTGCAGGGTTAACATCATCTATTCGAATAGCCGTGTCCACGGAAAAGGACCTCTGGGTTGCTTATATCAGTTCATAGACAAGTGAAAGTGGATACTCTAAAATACGCAAGATAAGCGTGAGTGCTATGGATGGCGTTCTCGTAGGGAGACGGGAGCGGATCCATAGTGGTGTATTGATATGGTGAATATGTGGACTCGTGTGCGCCACCTCAAAAAAAGTTACTCGCAGTCGTAGTTCAGGATAGCCACCGAGTCAAAGCTGGCTTGCTGCAGTTAAACCCCACCACCCCCTTTGTTGATAATGATGCATATGTAGATAGATCTGATGTAAGTCTTGCTGGGTACATTTGTACTCACGTTTGCCTATTTTATGTTTTGCAGAGAGACTTCAGTCTCACTAGTATTTCCGCGTGGTCTTCGACGTTTAGCTTGTTACCTCAGCTACGATCTTGTGCCTCGGCAGGATTTGGTAGATAGTCAGGCTTCTCAGCCTTTTTCATTTATAGATGTCTGTACTCAGACATGATAGCTTCCGCTTGTGCTTGATTTGTATGCTCTGAATGTTGGGTCATGAGACCCATGTTTGTAATATCTCGCTCCTCGGAGCCTATTGAATAAACTACTTGAGTCGTAGAGTCATTTTGTGATGCCATGTTGTAATGCACATATCGAGCATATTGTGTGTATGTTTTTGAAATGCTTGGTATGTGTGGGATCTGACCATCTAGTTGTTTATCTTTAGTAGCCTCTCTTACCGGGAAATGTCTCCTAGTGTTTCCACTGAGCCATGGTAGCTTGCTACTGCTCCGGAACACTTAGGCTGGCCGGCATGTGTCCTTCTTCGTTCCTGTGTCTGTCCCTTCGGGGAAATGTCACGTGATGAATACCGGAGTCCTGTTAGCCTGCTACAGCCCGGTTCACCGGAGTCCTGCTAGCCCAGTGCTACAGCCTGGATTCACTCGCTGATGACCGACACATTCGATGTTGGGTCATGGATGCCTGTCCCTGTAAGTTTGTGCCACTTTGGGTTTACGACTAGCCATGTCAGCCCGGGCTCCTTATCATATGGATGCTAGCGACACTGTCATATACGTGTGCCAAAAGGCGCAAACGGTCCCGGGCAAAGGTAAGGCGACACCCGTGGGAATACCGTGCGTGAGGCCGCAAAGTGATATGAGGTGTTACATGCTAGATCGATGTGGCATTGAGTCGGGGTCCTGACAAATACCTGAGATTTGCCGACATCGAAAATCTCTTTTATGCAGTTGTTGGTGAGATAACCCCGATAACCCAGTACTGGGGCGAGCTCGGGAGTATTGCCATAACTCGTATAACGGATGCTTTTCGAAGGTTGAGGTACACGATTTCCGAAGGTTTCTTGGTTATGTGTTGACGGATGGATACAGCTTGGATGTAGGTATTGTTAGTTTGGGTGAGATATATTGCTTCCCCTGTATCCCCAACACCAGATTGCATAACCAGAAAGTTTCGGGAGTTTTATAGGTGGGAATTCAAGTAGCTCCTAGAATATCTTTTCGACAGATGCATGATATGAGATTGGGGTTCGACGTCTAGTGGTCCGCCTTTCCACGGTCGTTTTTACAGTGGTCTAGTTGTGTCTTAAAGAACCCTTGGCTATGCTGGTTCGGGGACACTTCATATGTCATGTGCACTGCTTTGTACATGATGGTGCTGTACACTCGAGCCCGTGTGGGCCCCACCACGAAAACTTCGGACGGAATCTCTATCATATGTTTGTTCCGGCTTATTCTGCAAGCCAATCCTTTGTTTTGTTTTATTTGTGGTATTCGAGTTGCTTCGAGTCAAATGTTGAATCCATACCTTTCTTAAATGGTGTTCTCATATTTCTATGGGAGTGCTAATCCTTTCGATCATCGAGATTGTCATGTCAATTCTTTCCAACCGGTGTGCTTCTTTTCAAGTGGATCCGATCATTTCAACATTCGCAAGATCACCTCTCAGTTTTCTCAACGTTGTTTGTTTCATCCGTCCCAAGTTGTCTTTGTTTTCCCGCCCTCCCACCCCTTTTTCTTCAAGGACTCATTTATTTTAATCAAGTATCCATTTATTCATGTGAAGTCACTTCACTCTTTTCGATCAATGTTCTGATCCGGCGATCCCTTGTGAAGATGCTCACGAGCTTCAAGTTCATCATCCTTCATTATTGTTTCTTCTCCGGTGGTGTTAATTTCAAGCTTTCGGTGTTGATCATATTTTTTTCCTCGTGTCAAATGCTTGTTCATACCGGTGCACCTCTTAATCTTTCACTTCTCGCTTTTCATTTGTTCTGGAGTGCTCAAGATATCTCAGAAGACTTGTGTTTCCATTCTCAATCCGTTCAAGATATTTCGAGGTTGTTATCTCATTCAAGCCATTTAATTCAACCGGTGCAATCCCCCCTTTCAATCAATTGTTCAACGGTGTTTTCTTTTGAGTGGGCCCTAACCCACAGGTTTTTTTCCCAGGATCATACCTGACTCTTCTAATTATTCTGGTGCTATTCCCAAATTCTTTTCAAAGTGTGACATAAGAATGGATTCCATCAGTCACATGCCTTCTCCAAGATCGCTTTGAAATATTTTCATCGTTGGTTCAACCTTTCCAATTTTCATTCCGGAGTATCTCAACAATTCATGGTGGTTCTCATCATCTTTCTAAACTTTTGAAGACCGAAGAAGGATTTCTCTTAAATCTTGGTCCATTCTCTTGAAGATTCATGGTTCTAGCTTGATGCTATCCTCATAATTGTTTTGATTGTGACAATTCTTTTCAACCATCTGATGCATTTCAGGAGTTGCTTCCTTTCTTGATAATCCGAATGCCATCATTTCTGAATATTACTCATTCTCAACCTTCAACTCTTGTTCTCCAAATCTTACCGGTGATTCGTTCATATACCCTCTAGCCAGCTCATGATCTCTTCGTTCTCATGTTTCTAAATCGCCTCAAGTATCTTCATTCATTTTCCAATTCTTCCCGGTGAATTGTGCCTTTGTTACTTTCATTTTCAATTCTTACGGTGGTTCATTCAAGAGTTCTCTTTCCTTGGTTATCATATCAATTCATTCATTGTTTCCAAATTCCACCGGTGGTTCATGAAGATTTTCTAAAGTTTGCGCCATATCTATCTTGATCCTTTCTATGAGAATAAGTAGTATGCCAAATCTGTTGCTTGTCATCAATTTAAATTGGTGAAGGATAGGCATGACATAATTCTTATTCTTGTTTCATCCAAGTGATTAATTCCTTCTTCCAGAGATTGTTCATGATGAAGTAATTCTCGGTTCTAATATTCATCTTTTCTTTCCGGAGTTCCAAGTTTTCTTGGTTATATCATCGCAAAGCTCCATCTAAATCATCACAAGGCTCACCTTGTTCTTTCAACTTCTCTTTCTTTCTATCATTCTTTTATTACCGGAGTTCTCCATGGAAGATCTACATGATGGTTCATCAAGGATTCCTTTCATTCTTCATTTGTTCTTCAAAATTTCTCTCAAAGCTAAGATCCGCCAAGCTATACTCAAAAGTAAACATGGTGCTCAACACATGTTTTGTTTTGAGGAGTTCAAGTATTCTTCATCTTGCATTCTGAAGTGCAATTCTTTCTACCTTATCTTTTGAGGTGGTGTCATGTCATTCTTGACAATTCGAGTTCGTGTTTGATGATTCATATGTTGTCAAGAATGAGGTAGTTAAACCCATCAACTCCTTCGAGCATGAGTTCTTCTCAGTCCAATCAACTTCTTCTTTGGAGTTATCTTGGTATAGATTTCACCTAAAGCCTTCCATTGGGAATGTTGCTATTTGTGGTGCTTATCATTGATCCAAGCTTTCTCCATATCCTTCTCGGTGAAAGAGGTTTTTCGTCTCTTCGTTGATCTCAAACGAGCAATTGTTTTTCGTTAGTGGCAGAATGTCATCTCATAGTCTTGCGATGTTTCCATAAGCCCACTACAAGCTTATTCTTTTCGTTGTTGGTTTTCCAACAACTCCGTTATAACCTTCTTGGAAGGGTGCTTTCCAAGTTCATTTGTGGCAGCAATTGTCATTTTCTTCTCCGTTCTTTTCATTCCAATGATCTATCTTCTATTTCTTCTTTCGGAGGCAATGTGATGTTGCTCTCTTCGCTCATCATCCCGAATTGTGAGGATCGTGTTTTTTTTTCGTGCTTATCCATTTAACCGGACTGTTGTGTCATCTCTTCAAGTTCTTTCATCTTGTCAAGTTTTGCCTCTCTTTTCAACCTGAGTGCTGTCTGAAATCCTTCTTACCCATTATGCCACTCTTTCAATAGTTCCGAAGGCAGTGTGTTGTTGATTTCATCAAGTATCATCCCATCTTCTCAAGTTCATGTTCAATTTCTTCCATTTACAGTCGGAGTGCTGTCAAAATTATATCATTCTTATTCATTCTTATCTCGTTTCAACCAGAGTGGTTTCAATTCCTTCTTGTCCATTGTGCTCATCAATCATGTCTTTGCAACCTTCAAGTTCTCGTTATGTTCCTTGTTCCTCTTTTCTAACGGACTGTTTGCAATCTTGGTCATCTCCGTTGTTTTGTTTCTTTCAATTTGTTCAACCTCTCAAGGTTCGTGGTTTCACTCATTGGTCGAAGAAGCAACTTAGTTTTACCTCTTCTCTTCCTTTTCCTTTTCCCTCCGGTGCCATCCTAGATCTCGGGACGAGATCCTCTCGTAGTGGTGGAGTGTTGTAACGCCCCAGATACAACTTTTCATATTCGTAACTCCGACTCTTGCCTTTTTCCGGAGATGTGATTTATTATTTCCTCCGTGGTTGGGTTTTTGTCTGTTGTTTTGCCTTTTGTTCTTGTTATGCATCTCGTCTCACAGCATCATGCGCATTGCATCGGCATCGTTTTCATAAAACTTGCATCCGTTCTGGTTCCGCCGGTTCTCTCCGTTGTCCGTTCTGAGCCCGACCACACTCGCACGCGCCCGCGGCACCTCCAAAATATTATTTTATAAGTGGCATAAAAATGTTCTCGGAATGGGATGGGACTTGTCGTGCGGTCTTATTATAGTGTAGACAGGCCGTTTGCCAAGTTTCGTCGCATTCGGAGTCCATCTGATAGCCCAACCGTTAAATGTATAGCGGTACCGTTGCCGGTACCTTCGTCGGACGTTTTCGGTCTCCGAAAATCGTGCCGGGCTGCCTTCTCCTCTCTCTTCTCAGCCCAACCCCCTCTTTGCACAACCACAGACCCCCTCGTGTGCGCGCCCGAAAGTTGTCCTGAACCCGACCCGCTCTGTCGTTACCGTTGGATCCGAATCATCCCCAAACATCCCGAAAGTATCTTCGTTTCTTTGTTGGTTTCTCCCTAGTCTATTTTTTTTCGTCCGTCCGATTACGATCGGAGGGAGGAGATAGCCCCTAGCCTAACCTACCCGCTATATATACTAGTCTAAACCGAGACCAAATCCCTAATTTCTAGGGATCCTCCTAGCCGCCGCAACCACCTCTCTCCCGCATCCACCTCGGAATCCTCCCATTCCCCATCGAGCCAATCGCCAGCCTCTTTCCCGATCCACCCCTCGCCGAGCCTTCGTACAGCAGCCAGCCGGCGCCCGATCCAAGATGGATCGAGGCCATGGTCTAGCACGCCTCTGCCCCCTCTGCCACCGAGTGCGACCCGCCTTTGTCTCCTCCACCCCGCCGGCGAACCCAGCCACCAAAGCCACGCTGCCGGCCTCATCCCTGCTCGTACCTCCTCCTCCCTTGGTCCTGGACGCGTCCGGCAGCCCGCAGCCGTCACCGTCCGCGCCCGCAGCAGCCAACAGCTGCAGCCCGAGCTCCTCTGCTCGCGCACAAGCTTCGCGACTCCGACGGCCCCTTCGTCAGCCTTATCGCCGTCGTCGACCCGCAGGCCAGCGCCTTGCCTCCTCCTCCCGTCTTCTCCTTCGGCTTCATCTCTCTCTCTAATCCCTCTCTCTCCCAGATACTCCATCGCCATGGACGCCCGCCGCTGCTTCGTCCTGGAACAGATCCTCGTCGCCCCGAGCTCGTGCAAGCTGTGGAGCCCCGCCGCCGCCAGGAACGGGCTCCCCGCGCCCTGGATCCGGTCGATCCGACCTTCCCCATGCCCAAGACCTCGCCGCCCCTTCGCTCTGCTCCCGGTCACCGGCGCCTGCTCGCCTCCTCTGCATCGCCCTGCTTCCCCTGCAACGAACGAGGAGAGGCGTCGTCCCCGCGTTGACCGATCCCGCGCCCCTCACTTCTGCGTCCAGGAGCAGCCCAGCTCCCTTCGACCGCTCCAAGGCCCAGCGCTGCGTGGCCTAGCACCGCGCCAAGGCCCAGCCCAGCTACCGCAGCCCCATGCCGGCCTCCTCCAGATCTGACTGGGTCGAGCCCATGGGTGAGGCCACTCCCCCAGCGCCTCTTGTTTTTTTACTGATGGGCCTGCTCCAAGTTCAGTTTCGGCCCGTGTAGGTTTTTTTTCAGTTCTGTGATTTTAGCAATTATCCGAGGATTTGCAGTTTTGCAAAATAGTCCCCCTAGTTCATGCATTTAATAACTCACTAACCGTGCATCGGTTTGAAATAAGTTATATATGAAACTTGCTCAGAATTTCATGTAGATTAATAATATCCAACTTTCATCCATGTTTGAAATGTCTAAAATGATGTTTGCATTAATTTGCTCCTATGCCATGTTAACATGATTTAATTCATAACTAAATAACCGTAGCTCCAAATCTAACAAACTTTATATGTAAATGGGGTAGAAAAATGCCTAGTTTAACATGGTGGCTTTACTTTGCATGTTTAAAAACTATAAAATTATGTTTAGGGCAGAACAGTACCAAACCTAATATATGCATATGAGGAGTTTCCGGAATTGTTGTTCGTTGCTTCCGGCCTCATTTAACCTTGACTAGATAGGTAGTTTACATTTGCTTCACCTCTTGCCGTGTTAATCAACATTTAATATTGTTGGGTACATAAACGAGATCAAACTAAATAATTGATGTGGTGCTCTGTCAATATGCATCCCGATGCATATTGAGCTCCACTTAATTTGTAGGATTGCTTGTGCATTTTGCCATGTCGTGCCTCATTAAACCGGACATGCATCATACTCGTTTGTGCTTCATGCCATGTTGATGTGTTTGTTGTTTACTATGTTGTTTGCTTCTTTCCGGTGTGCTTCTTCGGGTTGTTTCCGACAACATCGCGTTTGTGAGGAACCGTTCGTCTACGTCCGTTTGTCTTCTTCATGGACTCGTTCTTCTTCCTTGCGGGATTTAAGGCAAGATGATCATACCCTCGAAATCACTACTATCTTTGCTATGCTAGTTTGCTCGCTCTTGCTATGCCAATGCTTCGATGCCTACCATTTGCTTGTCAGCCTCCCAATTGCCATGTCAAACCTCTAACTCACCATGTCCTAGCAAACCGTTGATTGGCTATGTTACCGCTTGCTCAGCCCCTCTTATAGCGTTGCTAGTTGCAGGTGAAGTTGAAGATTTCTCCATGGTGGACAGGATTTTGGTTGGGATATCACAATATATCTTATATAATTAACGCATCTATATACTTGGTAAAGGGTGGAAGGCTTGGCCTTTTGCCTGGTGTTTTGTTCCACTCTTGCCGGCCTAGTTTCCGTCATACCGGTGTTATGTTCCCGGATTTTGCGTTCCTTACGCGGTCGGGTGATTTATGGGACCCCCTTGACAGTTCGCTTTGAATAAAACTCCGCCAGCAAGGCCCAACATTGACTTTTACCATTTGCCTCACCACCACCTACTTTTCCCTTGGGAGTCGCTCTCTCGAGGGTCATCTTTATTATAGCCCCCCCCGGGCCAGTGCTTGTCTAAGTGTTGGTCTGAACCAGAGCCACTTGCAGCGGCACCTCGGGGAAACTCGAGGTTTGGTTTTAGTTGTACGTAGTGTTCATCCGGTGTTGCCCTGAGAACGAGATATGTGCAGCTCCTATCGGGATTGTCGGCGCATCGAGCGGTCTTGCTGGTCTTGTTTTACCATTGTCGAAATGTCTTGTAAACCGGGATTCCGAGTCTGATCGGGTCTTCCTGGGAGAAGGTCTATTCCTTCGTTGATCGCGAGAGCTTGTCATGGGCTAAGTTGGGACACCCCTACAGGATATAATCTTTCGAAAGCCGTGCCTGCGGTTATAGGCAGATGGGAATTTGTTAATGTCCGGTTGTAGATAACTTGACACCAGATCCGATATAAAACGCATCAACTGCGTGTGTAACCGTGATGGTCTCTTTCCGGCGGAGTCCGGGAAGTGAACACGGTTGTTGGAGTTATGCTTGACGTAAGTAGTCCAGGATCACTTCTTGATCATACTTTTATCGACCGTGCTTTGCCTTCTCTTCTCGCTCTCAGTTGCGTATGTTAGCCACTATATATGCTAGTCGTTTGCTGCAGCTCCACCTCATACCTTTACCTTACCCATAAGCTTAAATAGTCTTGATCGCGAGGGTGTGAGATTGCTGAGTCCCTGTGGCTCACAGATACTTCCAAAACCAGCTTGTAGGTGCCGATGAGTCCGTGCAGATGACGCAACCAAGCTCAGGAGGAGCTCGATGACGACCTTGTTCTTTGTGTTGTTTCGTTCTAGTTGATCAGTAGTGGAGCCCAGTTGGGGTCGATCGGGGACCTTTGTCGCATTTGGGGTTCTTCTTTTATTTTGATTCCGTAGTTGGATCATGAATGTATTTGATTGATGTAATATTTATTTATGTAATGGTGTGAAGTGGCGATTGTAAGCTAACTATGTATTTCTTTCCCTTATGTATTACATGGGTTGTGTGACGATTACCTCACTTGCGACATATGTCTTCAATGCGATTATGTCTCTAAGTCGTGCCTCGACACGTGGGAGCTATAGTCGCATCGAGGATGTTACACTTTGCGGAACAGCTCTTGGAACCGCAGGAAGGAATCAGCGTTGTGGGCAGGCCGCATCAAGGAGCCGGTCGTGGAAGGTTTGGAGAAGTCGCTGTTCACCACCATGCTGCCCGGCTCCATTTGATGGCTGGCTATTATGTAATTGACAGGCGCACGCTCGGCCTTGTATGCTGCATCCTTTTGAGGTACCCCTTCGATCCATCGGAGAAGAGCGATCCGAGAAGAACGATTAGGGTCGTACTCAATCCTTTCCACAACGCCAACAGAACAAGTGTTCCTTTTGAGGTCAATGTCCCTAAGCGATCGCTTGGATCCACCCCCTCGGTGAAAAGAAGTGATCCGCCCGGAAGAGTTCCTCCCGGCGGTGAAGGTCTTGCCGGTCAAGGCTTTGGCCAAGGTCTTGAACTTCTGCATCTGCAGGCATAATAAGAATTGCCAAAGAGACCGTAAGCTTCAAGGACTAGAGATAAAACAGCATGTATTAGCAGCAAGTAGACAAGCCTCCATACATCAAGCCCTAAATGATGAATGAACTGGCCAGAAAGAATCAACAACAGAAAATAGCGACATACATTTCTATCGATCTTAAGACCACAAGTGACGAACACCTAGGTTTACTGATTAAAAAGAAACATCGTGATCATGTTATTCCATCTGGTCCAGAGCAAAAGATGAAGCAGCTTGTGTTTCATAAGAGAAGTCCCAAACTTGTACGTTTCTTATTCAGCAACATTCTTCAGTTTGGCAGCAAAACTCACAAGAGAGAGAAGTTCCAAACTTGTATGTTTCTTATCCAGCAACATTCAGATAATCAGATTGGCAGTAAGATTCACAAGATCGGTTCCAGACTTTTATTTTTCTTATTCAACAGCATTCAGATTGGCAGGAAGAGACGCGCTAGTACAATACAGTTGCCCAATTCACTAGACGAAACAACGTTTAGCTCTCTCCGAATCTGAGTCCAGAGAACTTATCTCAATTCAGTCCCAGCACGGAAGCTGAGGTGCAGCTAAGAACTAAGCAGATCTACAGGAACTGGGTGTCGACTGAAGTAAGACTTAGAAGAAAAGAAACACATTTTACAGGCGGAATTCGGCCTGGGCAGCATCGATTCAAGCACAACGGGTTTGGTGAGGGATCAATAGCTCCAGCGGGTTTCTCCTGAGAAACAAAATCACTCGAGCGACGCTACACCCTGTTTGTCGTGTGAGATAAGCAGCAAAACCAAACACGCGCATCTGGTACACATCCGGCAGCGCACGTAAGCATTTATTAGCAGCAAGTGGATAAGCTTCCATGCATCTATCTAAAGGATGAACGAACTAACCATGAAGAATCAACAGAAAGTAGTGACAAATATTTCTATCGATCTTAAGACCACAGGTGACCAATACCTAGCTTTACTGATGAAAAAGAAACATCGAGACCAAGCCATTCCATCTGATCCAGAGCAAAAGATCAAGCAGCTTAGGTTTGAATCCAAACCAGAACACAAGCTAGTGCTAAATTTGAATATTGCCCACCACTCAGATTGGCGGCGAAATTCATAAGAGAAGTTCAAACTTTTATGTTTCTTATTCAGCAACATTCAGATTGGCAGGAAGAGAAACACTACAATATAGAATTGCCCGGTCCACTAGCAAAAACATTTAACTCCCCTGAATCAGAGTCCAGAGAACTTATAATAATTCAGTTTCAACACAGAAGCTCAAGTACAATTAAGAACTAGGCAGAACTACAGAAATTGGATATATTGGGTGAAGTAATATATTGCAGCGTTTGTATCTTTCTCCAGCCTGACTACCCAGGCGTCTCTACAATCTACTTCCTCCTACCCTGCTTTTCCCTTCTGTTATAGAAAAGTTATACTATTTTGTACTCGGATCGATAAACCTGAAATAAATCATGCATCAGGTCTCCCCCCCGTCCCAAAATCTCCAGGCGACCAGATAATGGGAGCGGGGCCACGGCGCGGAGGGGCTGGAGGGCGTCCGGCGAGCAAGCGACAGAACGGGGGATCGGGGTCGGGGAAGGATCCACGAGCGAGGGCCTGGCTCTACAGGAGCTCCTGCAGCACCATCAAACTGAATGCGGATGGACGGATGGATCGGAGCGGAGAGGGACGGCGTACCTGAGCGACGGGCGACAGCCGGAAGGCGGCGGCGCGGGGAGGAGAGGAGGAAGACGGCGGCGGCGTGGGGAGTGGAAGGAGAGGAGGAGCAAGGGGAAATGGATCTCGCTGTGCTGGGCTGGACTGGACTGGGCCTCGGGTGGTTGTAGCGGCAGGCCCGGTGGCTTGTCCATGTCTATCGTTTTGCCTTTCGCAACCCCATAACTCAAATGTAATCCCACTATCTGTGGTCTTTGATGAATAAAAAGTTGCATTACCCCTTAAAAAAACGGCTGCTTTAAAGCAAATCGAAATATTCCTTGAAGTTAAGACTCTTTTTTTTTCTATGAACTCAAAAAACAAATTGGGACTCTTTTTTTCAAACAGAAGTAACCACATGTTTATTAAACAAACTTGGTACTACAAATATTGCCAACAAAAAAAACAATGGTACAGGATTCTCAAAAAAAAAAACTTGGTAATAAGAGGGCACACGTGGGCACTCTTACAGACAAACAGTGATACATGATATTTGAAGAAGATTGCACAAAAGACCCCGAACACAAGAAGATGGAGATCCATGCACCCTTCCTGATCGGACTCCGTCGCCACCTGGAGTGGCATGACCCGACATCGCCGAGTCGAACCCTGACGAGACGAAGAGGCCACATGCTTTGAAGCGCTATAGATTGGAGCTCTTCTACAGGGCCAAATTATTCTGACATGGTGTCGATCCCGCCACCGATGTGACGCCTCCGCGAGTACAAAGGCCCATGTTATTTACTTGATGTGGCCATTTCCCCTCTCGTCACTCGAGTGACAGACGGAGTGGTCTCTCGTTGCTCGAGATCAGGTTCGTGACTCCATGGACTACAAATGTGCGGTGGCGCAAGGCCCTATTGCCCCTTGGTGGTCATGAGACTCGTAGCTTGGAATTGCTGAGGAATGAGGCAAGGCCTCGAGAATGAAAGAAGGGGAAATAATGGCATTCCTTGCAAGCTCATCCGTTCCTTGCTTGCTCATGGGAGTGATGAGGAACCCCGATGGGGACACGAGGTTGAGATGGCGATCTGGGTGACACATCGGTCATAGGAGCGCCAATTGCAAGATCTAAGGCAAATAAAAAAATCAAACTTGATATTTGTCATGCTAGCAGGCAAATACTCCCTCTAAATTTATATACAAGGTCACTTCATCTTTCTATCAAATTTTGCATTATAATTTTGGTCAAGGAAATATGGGTTGCATGTCATGTCACAAAAAAAATATTATCGCAAAGTTTTTCAAATGTGAATCAATGGCATACTTTTTTTTGGCATGTACTATTTTGTTGGTAAAGTTAATGGTCAAAGTTAGACATAAAATTGTGAAGTGGCATTGTATTAGTAGACCCAAGGGAGTAACTTTTTTAAACCATGTACGTTTCGTCCGTTACTGAATCTTAAAAATATGGCTGATCAAATTTGTCTTCTTCAACAATATCACCAATTTACTGACTAAACTAACCTCATACACGAATTTACATCTGCAAAAGCCAACATTCACTAACATCTAGCTACAACACTTATCACCTTCTAATTACACTAGTATAACGCCCGTGCGTTGCCACGGGCTCTTTAAAATTTATAGTCAGTATCTTTCATTTATCATCCCCTCATATTGGGTGATTATGGGGTGCTCTAATTAGAAACACAACAATCAAATATTAGAAAATTTCACCGAACGAACAACAACGAATAATACGATATCTATCAAACAAATAAAATGAGGTCATATTTTTGGTCCGTCATGCACTTCTGTTGAAAAGTGCCTATCCCTTTTAGAATCAACCCACTGTTTGCTCGCACGCAAAAAAATACATCTCTAAAGTGGGGAACCGATCGGTGCCAAAAAGAACTCAAACTCCTATCCAATCTCGACTTCGTGCTCTTCCACTTCCATTGATAAAGATGGGACGTCAAGGGTTTCATCATGATGACCTCGAGCAGCCGCCGATATCCCTCCCCACATCTATCCCTACCCCCTGCTGCCGCTTGCATTGTCCTTGCTCCTCGAGGGAGCTAGGGACACAATGTTCTCTAGGATGGGCATGACCAGATCCACGAGGAGGCCACATTCTTCCATGGGAACCCAATCAAGCACACCACCCTCCGCAACCATCCAATCCTGGCCTAACAAAGTCAAGACCCGCCATCGATCCACAAATCAGGCTTGCCGCATCCAGGTTCACTGCAAGTCTGCGACGAGTCTGTAGTCGACATCTTGACTTTGGCTATCCCCACGGAAGAATCATCGGATCCTGCTTACTTTTACCATCACTTCGTCTCTTCCCAAGGCAGCGACACCACCCAGCCAATCACCACCACCGCTTGCAGCTTGCCTACATAAAATCATGAGAAATCCCCACGACGGTGCTGTAAGATCACCTTGGCGACCTCGACAGTGACCGACTGGTCTAAGATCTAAGCTAGCCGCTCTTTGTAGAAACCAATAGAAGTAGGCATGTGACTCAAATTTGTTCTTTGGTGTGCATGCGTTTCTTGCTGCCCACCAGCTCTTGTCTACAACTCGCCTATCTCTGTACCAGCTCTTGGTCTACAACTCGCCTATCTTCATGCTCGAGACGACCAAGCTCGATGCGCAAGCCGCATACGTCTGCTAGAGCTATATCCAGGCCCTATGATTTTTGGATCACTGGCACTATGGGTGCCAGGACCGGAGTCGCCCTCATCCACCAAGTGGATCAAGGAGGCCCACCACCTAGACTATACATCGCAACATTTTGTGTTTTCCTATAAAAAGTAAAGAACCTTCTCTAATAAACGTAAATATAACCTTTTGGTTTTATAGTCTCAACTTTCCTACACTCCAATACCAGAAGGATTTCTTGGTTTTATTTAATGACCTTCTTGAATGTCATTCACTTAGAAAGGTAGTAATACAATCTGTGATATTAAGGCAAATTATTAGTCATATTAAAGTGCAAAAGGCCCTATAGGAGTCAAAGCATGACTTTTATGGTTATACTGTAATTTGCAAGATCTGAGATTTATGCAAGTGTACAATTAGAGAAGAGCCAATTAAATAGATTTTCACATTCAGAATAGTACGATTAGCAGTAGCACTTCAATTTTTTCATGTTTGATCAGCTTGCTAGGTGGTTATCACTAAGCATGTTGGAACGATGAGCATAACCTAACTTAGTTCAGTACGTGTTGCTGCAAATTAGTTCAGTACGTACGAAGCTGTTGCTAATTTCAATGCCTGGTTGTTGCAAGTTTCTAATGAAAAAGTACTTCAGGTCAAAGGTCAGGGAATATACACTTATGTTATCATGGTTGTTTCCTTATAGTGAACAACTTTGATCACCACTTCAGCAGCTACTATCTATAAGAAGACATTAGCTAAGTAGATACAGGCAAAGAAAGCATGTAGGCAAAACCAGAATTAAAAACATCCTTCTCAATGGAGCTCGTGCAGTTCGGAAGACCCTAATCCTCGACGAGGGACCCCTCCGATGGTAGCATGGCGTGACAATTGCCGTCAATGACGACACCCAAAGTACCTTGCATAATCCATCGATCCAGTTTGGAACAATCAAGCACATACCTTGCAAAGTGATGTGGATCTGAAGCAGAGGTGGGAAGGTAAAGGCTCAGGTGAGGTGAGGTGGAATGAGACGTTGATATAGACGTGCACGCATGAGAATAAGGCGGTGCCCAGAATGGATCTCCATCAGAGGAGGCCGGATCCGCTGGGGAGGAGGTCGCTGTAGTACCTGCCATCTGTGCGATGGATCACGGGGCTGGCAGGCAGGGGGAGGGGATAGGAGGGAGCGGGTGGGCTAGAGCGTAGATGGCGGGTGCCCCCGACGACGGCTGGGAAGGATGGTGGAGGAGGTGGATGAGGATGGCGGCGGCGGCGGCTGCGGTTGCGCCTCGTCCGCAGCCGTGCTGGTGGTGGTCGATGCGAGAGCCAGATGGCGTCGGCCAGAATCAGGCAGGGGCGACAAAGATTTAGAGGAGAGAGAGAATGGAGGCGATGAGCGATGGGAGGAAGGGCCACCGGCGATTGGGGTGGCCTCAGATCCGCCCTTCGTGGCCGCCTATTTCATGGGACGAACACCCGTGCTCACCGTCGGGCTCGCCTTCGGCCGCTGCCTCGCCGACATTCACGACGTAGAGCCCCTTCCTACGATCCCATTTGCCAGGGAGGCAGCGCCATCCTTCATCGTAGAGAACGAGTCCACACCGAGATCCCAACCAGATCGTGATTGCGCCTCCCCAAACCGCAGCGGCACATCCCACTCCATCAACGACCAACCTATATGAGGCGGAGGGTCAGTGTAGGACGCGAGCGCCGTCACCATGGACGTGGGGGACGCCGTAGGTGGGAAGGAGGCGGCGACGGCGTCTGTGTCAGGAAGATCGCACGACGGTGGCGGCGTTTACTCGAGGGGGTCGAGAGGAGCTGCGTTTGGTGCCGGGTGGGTTCTTTGGTGCGTGCGTGGGGCTGGAGATTGTGATAGGTGATCAGGTGAGGGCGTGCCATACCTGGATCGATAGCCTTACCATACCTGGTGGTAATTTAAATTTATTACCATATTCGATATTTCCCGAGTTATGGCCTTATCATACCTGGACTGATAGCCTTTGGGGTAATTTAAATTTATTATCATATAATTACCATATTCAAAATTTCCTGAGTTATGACCTTACCATACCTGGATTGATTTATTACTATACGTGGATTAATTATGATTTATTACTATATGATTTATTACTATACGTGGATAGCCTTACCATACCTAGTGGTAATTTAAATTTATTACCATATTCGATATTTCCCGAGTTATGGCCTTACCATACCTGGATTGATAGCCTTTGGGGTAATTTAAATTTATTACCATATTCGATATTTCCCGATTTATGGCCTTACCATACCTGGATTGATAGCCTTTGGGGTAATTTAAATTTATTA
>NC_041381.1:650172510-650178210 GCF_002162155.2 Triticum dicoccoides | reverse complement strand
TATTACCATATTCGATATTTCCTGATTTATGGCCTTACCATACCTGGATTGATAACCTTTGGGGTAACTTAAATTTATTACCATATTCAAAATTTCCTGAGTTATGACCTCACCATACCTGGATTGATTTATTATTATACGTGGATTAATTATGATTTATTACTATATGATTTATTACTATACGTGGATAGCCTTACCATACCTGGTGGTAATTTAAATTTATTACCATATTCGATATTTCCCGAGTTATGGCCTTACCATATCTGGATTGATAGCCTTTGGGGTAATTTAAATTTATTACCATATAATTGCCATATTCAAAATTTCCTGAGTTATGACCTTACCATACCTGGATTGATTTATTACTATACGTGGATTAATTATGATTGATTACCATAAATACGTTGGGTATTGCCGGTCAGACGAGAAAAGAGAAAAACCGGTGGGAGGGGCTGCTGGGAGGTGGGACGAAGAAAAACCGGTTGAAAATAAACCGGTTGAAAGTGAGGGGACTATTCAACCAATTCGTTCATTAGGAGTAGAGATGTGGCATCTCGCCGTATACATAAAATTAATGGAGATGGGAAGAAAACAAAGAGCAGCCTGTCTCTATCTGTCCAACAAAAGAAAAACACAGAGCAAGCCCAGAAGAGGTGAAGAACGCCACGTCTACGAAGAGACACCAGGGGCTCGCCTCACGCCGGCATCACCCTCACCAGCGCCAGCGGCGTCACCTCGGCGAGAGGCGTGGGCACGGGGCTGGGCAGAGGCGACGTCCGGCACACCGGGCACGTCGGCCGCTGCCGGAGCCAGGGGTCGACGCACCCGCGGTGGAACAGGTGGCCGCAGTCCGGCAGCACCCGGACCACGTCGCTGTCCGCGTACCTCTCCAGGCAGACGGCGCAGCACGCCGGCTGCTGCTCCTCCGTGGCCGGCTTCCTCGCCTCCCCGTAGACCACCGCCGGGTACGCCTCCAGCGTCGCCGCGTCGATACCGCCGATCTCGACATCGCGACGAGGTGGAATCCCGTCGGCGTTGATGGCTGCCGCGGCGGCCACGGGCATGGACGAGGCGCGGGCGCAGCAGAGGTAGACGGCGAGCGCGATGGTGAGGACGATGAGGAGGATGCCGACGGAGACGGCGAGGCCGTAGCCGAACCCGCCGACGCCGCTCGACCCGAACAGGCCGTGTGAGGCGCCGGGCGGCGCCGGGCTGCCCATCGCTCTTCTCTGGTGAGCTCGAGGACCGGCGCACGCCGGGCAGGGCAGGTAGATGGCGTGGAGACGCAGGGGGCGACGTGGCGGGTTTAGTCAATGTCAGTGTAGCTTGTTTGGTTTGTTTGCTGCAAGGGTTCGATTGATCGACGTTGATGTGGATTTGTTTTCTTCTGGAAGTGCATCTTCGTGTAGTCATTTGTTTCTATTACCAGTCAAAATTTGATATTCCTGGATGACATGAGATGTGCGCAACATCTGGATTTCCCCATAGTCATTTGTTTAGTTCTACATATCGCCGGAAATCACTGGTTTTGTTTTGTTGCCTGGCTTTCTTTTATCTTTTATTTTATTTTCTTGCGAAAACCGGCTTTCAAGTACTCCCTCCAACTCCGGTCCTTTTTTTTACTTTGCATATATAAGATTTATGTAAAGTCAAAGTTTGACCAACTTTATAAGAAAAATCAACATTCACAGTATTATCATCAGATGCTTCATGAGTTTATTTTCCATACTTTTAAATAACAATACTGTAGATGTTGATATTTTTTTCACATAAATATAGTCAAACCGTACAAAGTTTGACTTCACATAATTTTTATGTGCATGGTAGAAAAAGACCTGAGAGGGCACTTCCTAACGTTCTTATATTCTGGGACGGAGGAAGTATGATATTCTTTCTAGTGGATAAAATTTCGTGTGTTTGTTTTGGAAAAAAGGGATCAGCGCCGCTGCCAAAAGGGCATTGTTTCACGTCGTTGGAAGTTTGTCAAACATGCGTGCATGCATGTGAGCAGATGCCATTCTGTGGGCCTCGTGGAGTCAGTGGTGGTAGTACCCAGCGAGTGATGTATCCCGTGACCTGCTAGTACTAGCACGTGTGAAGTGAACGCGCAGGCAGCCAAGAGGCCAAAAGGTCAAGTCCCGTACCTTAATGCCGAGATCAGCTTTCCCTACCCTTTTTTTTGCGGGGGTGCTTTCCCTACCCTGGCCGCCGCCAACAGCCAGGCGACTAGGGAGACGATCTCCTTCCACACATCTTCACCGGCCGGTGCGCTGGCCACCTCTCCCTCCAGCCGCTGCTCCGGCGGCAGGAGGGAGGAGGGACCCCGTTCCTCCGCTCTGTAGTTAGGTTTTGGATTTGTAGGTCGTGGTGCGTCGTTGGGGTGGTGGGAGCGGCGCACAGACGAATAAATCTGCCTCAGCTTCACTCCCATACCGGCGGTGTCCTTCACGGCGTCGTCTCGGATTTGATGGCATCGTGTCTCTGCCGATCCTTCAGATCGGCAGCGTTAGGGTTCATGGATGGTGTTGGCGAGGCGGCGGCGGCGACTCCATCAGGTGTGTCTCTCCTTCTGCTCTGTCCCCGTTGCTATGGCGTTGTCTCCGACGTCATGGTGGAGCAGGGAGGTTTTGTCATTCAGGAATACACGCAGGCGGTTGTCTACGCAAGTGACAGGTGGAAGATGGAGAATCTTGTGCTGGGTCTGTGGTTGAAGGCTGACAGTTCTGGTTTCCTCCTCCGACGTTGTCGTCATGCGGGGGTGTCAGTTCTGAAGTTCGATGGCGTGTCCGGGGACATGTTGCCCCGGTCTGATTCTTTCAACGGCTATGGTTTTGCTTCTGGCAAACTACTTTGGAGGTCCGCAAAGCTGCTGATCAGCAATGGAGCCGCGTCGAGCTTGGGTGAAGAGGTGATCTGTCTTTTTACCCTTTGGTGACCGCTTCGGTGGTGTCGAAGGAGAGGGACAGACGTTGGTATTTTGTATAGGATTTTCCTATCTTCTCAGTCTTGTATGGTCGGTGCTTACGTGCCTTGTAACTTGATCTTTATTCTATATAAATGGGACACGTATTACCATGCAAAAAAAAAGCCAAGAGGTCAAAAAGACCTCTCCTTTTTTTTGCCAGAAATAAGACAGCACCGTCCGAAGAAACGCCATCTCGAACTCATTCTCTGCGGTAGCAGGACGTTAAAAAGAAATGAAAAAAAAGGAAAAATAAAACAGTTTGTAGCAGGACGCTAGCCAGCATGACTGCGAGCACGCAGGGAGCGTCAGCGGTTTCTCGGCACACTTGAATGAATTTCTGTTCAGTAGTGTGCATACTGCCGATAGCAGCCGTGCACCCTGAAAAACCACGACGGTGCCTAGTACTGCACCAGTCTCTTTGTTTCGTACTAGTACTCCCTCCGTTCCGGAATATAGTGCTTCCTCTGTTCCCGTGTTTCAATTTTGTCTAAATTTAACCAACAAGACTGACTGCGACGCGTTGAAGTTGCTCTTGTTAGTTCAAATAGGAAGTAGAAAAAGGAGTAGAGATGGCAGGGGCAAGGGAAAGCATATATGCTGGATCCATGTCGACCACACAAGTGCACACGGCTAGGGAAGAGACGACACGAGGCTGGCGACCCCATGAAGGCCATGGTAAACGGAGAAGAGGTGACCTCCCTCACGCTCACGACTCACGAGGGGTAAAAGGTGAACCCGCTTCCCGCCACACGGAACAGCCAGCGGCCCAGCCGAGCTGACCAAGTGCAGTGCAGATGTGCAGTCTGAGCCCTGCAGTTTGTTTCACGAAATTCGTTCGAGCTTTTTTCGTTGCGTTGCATTGCATGCATGGGCTGAAATCATTTTAGACTGACTCCCCTGCTCACATAATCGTTTTCGACTCTCCTCTCCTGCGTGTAGACCAATAGACCAACGTACGTAGCCCGGCTCCGGCTGTACCGCATGAATGCCCTGCGACTATGGCATGGCATGGCACGTCCACCATCTGCCAATGTCCATTTCGTGCCGACATTTATTTCTTTTCTTTTCAACTGGAATTGCCAATTGATAGTAAGCCGGTTTTATATTTTTTTACGGAGGGAGTACGTGCTAGGGAATATGCAAGAATGGCTTTAGCCCACACAGAAGAATGCGCGGCTGCATGATGCGCATGTGAAAAAGTGCAGCGTACTTATCTCTACTACTATTAAACAAGCAAGCATATTCTTTCTTAAACGCACACGGAAACACGTACACGAAACAACCATGATAAAATACCACCTCACGATCAGATCCACCTAATTAGATCTAGCCGTTAATATAAAAATTAACCCTCATTTGTGTATGTTTAGCAATTAACAGAAGCGGACGATGCTCTGCCATCTATCGAGCGAGGGGACGAAACGTTCCGCTGCGCGAGGAAAAACAAACTAGTTGATTTTCTTTGAAATGAGTTTTTTTGAAGGACCTACCATATATTTGTTGCAAAATTGGACCTAATCAATTTTATAAAATACTAGACCATATTTAATGCACAATTGACAAAATGGTTGGGTGTCAAAAGTTTTGATCCACCTCTGATGAAAAAGACAATTCCTGCCGATTCAACAGGAAGCAGGTCAAATTTGAACTGCAGCTGCCTAATAGTTTGCTATTTATTTTTTTCAAAAATCATTTCTAGTTATATAAGTACCGATTTAATCATAAATACATAGTTTGATGGTGATACGTCGAGGTTTGGATGGTGGACGAGGGCCCCAACTCTAGAGCGCGTAAACTCGCATGCCCGCCGCGTGGTCACCGCGTGACCGTGGCGTTGCCATGTGTTCTGGGCGGCCTAGGCATATCTAGTGGGTTGGGTACTCCCCAGGTAGGTGCTAGGAAGAAAATCCCAACATAAGATTCTCATGAGGAGACCGATCGATGCTCAAATATGAATAAGCAGCCAAGTGTTTGATTAGCGGTACGGAAAATGCACATGGCTAATGGGTGTGAGTTTTGGCTGAGGATGACCAGTTACTAAGAAGACCATCTTCACAAATTTTTAGCTTAAAAGGAGGAGCCTAGATGGTACTTGCTTTGCAAAGTACAACACTGGACATAAATACGAATGTTGAAGCTGGGCTCAAAATAATGAATGGATTGAGTTGACATTTGGTGGAGGATGGTTATTTAGGCATAGGAAAACACTGTAGAAAATGGATACCATTTGGACATGCCAAAGTGGTACTTCCTTCACAAAGTGTTTTTCTGAACAGAATAGGAAAATGAATTATTTTTGAACTAGGCAAGGAAGGTTTTTTTACATATTTGACAAAGATATGACCCAAAGAATTTATGAGATTTTTTGGGGAATTTTGGGAATGACAGAAATATAGGTTGCTTCACAACCTAGGGCAAAAATTGCCACATGGACATGACACATAGGCAAAACTGATGAGGTGGCGCCTAGTCATAGCAACCCACCACAATTTACAAGGTTATGACCATCTATATTGGTCGTGATCAGCTAGAAATAAGGCAGCGGACCAGTGCTATCTGCTTTATGACCATTTCGTGTAAGGAAATTATGACCTTTTGACCAAAATGATCGTTATAGTTTAGGGTTTGGAGCCTCCCGAACAGCTTTTGACCAATTGGTCTGAAATGGTCATAGATCTATGACCAATTCTTCCAGGGTCACTGACAGAAGGTCACTAGTTGACATATTTCTTGTA
>NC_041381.1:650121109-650171988 GCF_002162155.2 Triticum dicoccoides | reverse complement strand
GGGTGGGGGTCGCGATATACCCCCTCCCCGATAACTTCGACTTGAGGGGTGGGGGGTGGGGTTCATATGATGTTTTTTTGTGCATACAATGTTTTTTTTCATATGATGTTTTTTTTTCATGTGTATTAATTTTTTTATTTAGGTTGTTAATTAGTAGATATCGATTTTAGGTTAGTGTAGAGGAAAAAGTAAAATAAGGAAAAGGAAGAGAAGAGGAAGAAGAGAAAAAGAAGGAGTGGAAAAAGGAAAATAAGAAGAGAAAAAAAGAAAAAAAGAGGAGAAGAAGAAAGGAATAGAAGAGAAGAAGAAAAAAATAGAGTAATTTCTATTTTTTTCTTCTTCACCTCTATTCCTTTCTTCTTCTCCTCTTTTTTTCTTCTTTTTTTCTTCGATCTTCTCCTCTATTCCTTTCTTCTTCTCCTCTTTTTCTTCGACTTCGTCCTCTTCTTATTTTTATGGGAAAACTTTGTTTTTGCCACTCTAGTTTTTGCCAACTTTGCTTATGCCACTCTAGAATTTGACATCTCACTTTTGCCACTCTTAGCTTTTAACAATACATCACAAATGCCATTTCGTGGCAAAAACGATAATTTTTCATTTCACTTTTGCCATTCTTAGCTTTTGACATGTATCACAATTGCCACTGTAAAATTTTTGTTTTTGCCATGGAATGGCAAAAGTGATATATTGTCAAAAGCTAAGAGTGGCAAAAGTGAAATGTCAAATTCTAGAGTTGCATAAGCAAAGTTGGCAAAAACTAGAGTGGCAAAAACAAAATTTTCCCTATTTTTATCGGGTATGTCGTTGTCGATATACGACCTCCCCGATAACTTCGAATGAGGGGGGGGGTCGATATACCCCCTCTCGGATAACTTCGACATGAGGAGGGGAGGGGGTCGAGGGTTCGAGGGTCGAGGGGTCGAGCATTCGAGGGTCGAGGGTTTGAGGGTTCTAGGGTCAAGGGTTTCGAGGGTTCGAGGGTCGAGGGGTCGAGGGTTTGAGGTTCGAGAGTTTGAGGGTTCTAGGGTTCTAGGGTTGAGGGTTCGAGGGTTCTATGGTTGAGGGTTCGAGGGTCGAGGGTTCGAGGGTTCTAGGAATATGCAAAAGTTAAAATTTTTAAGGTTAACTTCATAGAATTTTTTTGGTGATATTATTGTCGAATATGCAAATGTTTGTATGTTCATATGCAAAGAATATGTCAATTTTTTTGTAGTAGATGATGATGATGATATATGAAAACTTGGTTAATTTTTTCTATTAAAACTCGTATTAAGTTTGTTCGATGAATGTTTCATGGGAGAGAGGGAGTAAAAACTCATCAGACATGAGGGGTAGGGAGTCCCTCTCCAGTTCTTAACTCTCTTGGGAATTCAACATATCTTCAACATGAGGGGGGGGGTCGATATACCCCCTCCCCGATAACATTTTTTCCATGTATGTATGTCGTCTTTGTCGATATACCCCCTCCTTTACCAAGTTAAAAGAGCGTTGTCGTCGAGGCCACCCCGAACCCTTTAAGCGTTGCCGAGGCCACCCCAAACCCCTAGAGAAGTGTCGAGGCCATTAATTAATATAATTCCTTGTTGTGAATAGCTATAGCTAGGTCTACGTTTGCCACTCATATATCCATCTGTCATGTTTGTATAATAATTGCCATGTTGTAATATTTGCAAAAACTATGGAGCACGGCCGAGACGAGGAAGCAGAACGGGTGTTGGGGGACATAATCGTAGACGGAGCTGATGTCATGTCATATCTCAACGAAAGCGATGGTCTGGAAGGAGAGGGTGAAGAAGCAGGCTACGGTCCTCGAACAACGGAGGAGACCGTGACCGGTGACCGAATGCCGGTGCAAGAAGGAGGCCGTGATGACGGCTCCGGTGACCGAACAGAGTCCGGCCAGGTATATATATTAATTAAGCCTGTGCTGACTATAGCTAATTGATGCATTCATTGTTTTGGTATCTACACATATTAACTCTCGTCTTTCTTCTAATTTCTAGCCCTCTGGATCGAGCACAACTTCGGTAAAGAGACGAGTCCCGAAGAAAAAGTTGCGATCAGATGAAAGGTTCACAATCACAGCAATCGCATGCGATGGCCAACCGATTGAACCCCTCCGGACCAAGGAGGCATTTACTGCTCACTGTGGGGTTCTTGTTAGGGACATGATCCCGATCACCATAGAGCTATGGAATCAGCCTAAGGATGAAGAGCTTCAAGTTTATTTTGTCCAAGATAGACAGAAAGCTGATCTTTGAGCGCTGAAGGTAAATTTCACCCTACCGGAAGAGGATGATTCGGAGAATCTAGTTAAAGAGCCATTGATCAAGTCCTTTGCTCTCCAGAAGATGGCAGATTTATTCAGGAAGTGGAAGAATGAACTGAAAGGAAAGTTTCTCGACCCAAAAAAGACACCAGAATTCATCGGCCGGTACGAGAAGCTCAGAGATCAATGGGACGCATTTGTGGCCAACAAGACATCTGAGACGAGTAAGAAGATGTCAGCCATAAACAAGATAAATGCTGCGAAGAAGAAGCATCACCATCGCACGGGGTCAGGTGGCTACCTCAAAGCCCGACCATTATGGGCCAAGGCTGAGAATGACCTGTTTGATAAAGGGGTCGAACCAGAGACATTGAACTGGCCCGACCGTTGCCGGACTTGGTTCTTCGGGGTTGGTGGAACCTTGGACCCTGTAACAGGGAAGTGCGTTTGGATGAGGGAGCAACTGCGAATACCCCTCATGAAGCTTCAACACTATATTAGTAGCGCGGGAAGCGATGTTCGTTCCAGATAGAGAGAAGGACAAGCTCACAATGGCCCTCGGGAATCCTGAGCACCCTGGACGGACACGAGGCACGCCAGGCTCCGTTCCGTGGAAGGCTGGGTTTCCGGACACAGGCGGTTACAAATGTCAAGAGAGGAGGAGGAAGGTGGAGCAGAGCGAACTGCAGGAGCTGCACTCAAGGGTACAGAAGCTAGAGGAACGAGATGCAATTCGAAGCAAGCGACCTACCGAAGCTACCCCCGAAGCTACCCCGCCATCTCAGCGGAGAAGCAACGTGGCTTCCATTGAGCAGCTTCAGCTGGAGCCTGTCTTCATGGCTCCTGCTAGCTACCCCGTGGATGCTATCACAGAGTCTCAACATTGCCACCTTATGACGCAATGGGAGAAGTACAAAGTCAAGGCGGCTATCAGCTCTGTTCGACCTCCTGAACCTGGCGCAACTTTTCACTATCGTCCAATTCCAAAAGGATATGCTAGGGTGACGGTGGAAGAAATAACGGAGGGATTTGAGGAGCTCGTGCTTGAACACCCTACCGGTGAAGGGGAGACTCGGCTGGGTTCTGCTTTGAAGACTCCATGCCTATGGAGGAAGGAGCTCATCAACCTTCCGAACTGGACGCCTCCGCCTCCTCCTCCTCCTCCGGCGAGTCAGGGCACTCCGCCTCCTCCTCCGCCTGCTCCTCCAGCGAGTGATCAGGGCACTCCGCCTCCTCCTCCGCCTGCTCCTCCAGCGAGTGACCAGGGCACTCCACCTCCTTCTCCAGCGCGTGGAGGCACTCTGCCTCCTGCTCCGCCTGCTCCTTCGACGAGTGATCAGGGCACTCTGCCTCCTTCTCCAGCGCATGGCAGCACTCCGCCTCCTTCTCCGCCTGCGCTGGCGCGCCCGAGCAGCCAACCTCCTTCTTCGCTGCCTCGTTAGCAAGGGCAGAAGAGGCCCGCCACCGCTCCGGCTGCTCCGACGCGTCGCAGTCCTTCTTCTCTGCCTCGTAAGCAACTAAAGAAGAAAGCCGCAGCCGCTCGGCCTGCTTCGACGTCTAGCAGTATAGGCAGGAGGCAATACAGATTTGGTCCACCTCTCAAGACTCCAGAGAAGTTACCATACAAGAGGACCCAGAAGGAAAACGAGGAGATCTGTCAAGCCTAAGTGAGGGACTACTTCGCAATGCAAAGAGCTAAGAGACATCCACCTCCGGAGGAGAAGATAGATCCGGTTAAAGCGAAGCGCACTTTGGATGCCCTGCAGCGACCACCACCATCTCCACCAAAAACCAACTATGAGCGCATTACTGAAAGACATATAAGGAAGCGAAGCGGTCAGGAAGTACTTGTAGTGACAAAAGATTACAAGAACGAAGAACTGGGAAAAAAATTCCCCAGCTCGGCAAACAAGCGGACCAATCGTGCCCCCCGCTCAAGGTGTCTAGCGATATCGTCGCTAATCATCCGGGGGTCTTGCACGGTACCAATCCTGGAGATTACAATGATGCACATTTTGATATAATGGAGCCAGACTTATTCAAATACGAGTACGGGAAGCCTCTCGTCAAAGATGGAACTACTCTAACAACGATGATGCAAAGATTCCATGATTGGTACATGGAAACCTACAGAAAGGCGATGTCAGCTGGGAATAAAATCGATACTTTGACACTGAAAGTTAAAGAGGATGTGCACGACCTCGTTGGAATTGAGGAGTTGTCTGTTCCATTTGAGGAGTTCTTCCAGTTTTTCAATCTAAAGGACCTCGATAAATTAACGGTCACTTGCTACTATCTGTAAGTACTACTTCTGTCATTAAGTCTCTATATATAGCTCAGCTCTTTCATTGCATGTATATATAATTATCCTCACTATATTATGCAGACTGAAGATCGTCGAATGCAGACAAAATGAAATGTATGATATTGGGTTCATTAACACAAATATCATAGATGAATTTATGGTTAAATATAATGCCAAGGAAACCGAGGACAACTTGCTACGATCTTTGGTACTAAATCAAAACAAAGATACAATACTCTTTCCCTACAACTTCAAGTGAGTGTTACTGTCTTGTGCATATTCAGTTTCCCTAAATTATTACTGTTATAGTAATTAATGTAATTGATGAGTTATGCATGCGTGTGAAGCTTCCACTATATTCTCCTAGAGATTAAGCTTGAGCAGGGACTAGTAAATGTCTTAGACTCGAGACGAAAAGATCCCAAGGAGTATGCGGCCATGTCTACGATGCTCGAGAAGTAAGTTGATTCGATCATTATCGCACCATATCGGCAACTTTGTTCATTTCATGATATCAAGTAATTGTTTTCTTTGTCTCGCAGGGTTTTGAAAGTATTCACCGCACAAGTTTCGGGACTGCCGCGGAATCTGCAATGGAAATAGCCGAAAGTAAGTACTACTAGCTAGCTAGTTCCGCGCATCTCTCGTTGATTCTAACTACTATCATCAATGCCATTTATAATGCTTCATTATCAGTTTGATTGACCTCTATTTCTCGTAAAGTGCTTGTGGTAGGAATCCAGGAATGATTACTGTGGATACTACGTCTCCGAGTTCATCTATAACATGACGGCCAAGAATAGGCGGGGCTACTCTAAAAGACAATATGAAGTGCGTAAGCAAAAATATTCACAAGTTTATTTTATTACCATCATTTCTGTTGAGTTTCATTCAAATATATGTATTGACCCCCTTATTCAAATTAGATGTGGGAGATGTGGAATGAACTCCTACCAGAAGATCGCATGCGAGCAATTCAAGAGGAATTGGCTGGATTCTTTCTTGACCACATCATCAATAAAGCCGGAGAATACCACCATGCATGTGGAAGTTGAGTTGATATGTTAGGGTATTGTAAGAGATCTTACACATTGTATATATATATGTAGCCAGTAGCGTCGGTAAGATATATGAAAACTTGTTGTTCGACCAATCTCTCGGAGAAGGAGAGGTCGATCACTTCTGTATATGTTCATGATGATCTTCTGTACTTAATAGTTTCCTTCATTTGCTTACTAGCTAGCTAGCATGTCGAGTCCTCTCTATACGTAGCGTTGACCAAGCACCGAGATAAGAGAGGACACTTCTCTCTATTAGCTAGCTAATATAATATATGAAACCCCTAAATTAACCCTACAAAACCCCCAACCCCCTCCCTTTTAGAAAAAAACAAAAACCTAGCCCGTGAAATGCTGACGCATGGAAGCCTTTTGGTCCCGGTTGGTGGCACCAACCGGGACAAAAGGCCCCCTGCCTGGGCAAGCGGCAGCGGCCACGTGGAGCCCCATCTCGGTTCCTCGTCGAACTAGGACTAAAGGGACATGGCTTTAGTAACGACCCTTTAGTCCCGGTTCGGGAACCGGGACAAATGGCCCTCATGAACCGGGACGAATGAGGGTTTTTCTACTAGTGGTTGCTAACCTTTGTGATCACTTGAATAGATGGGGGCCTTCAAATCTTGTCCAAATTTGGGCAAAATGTGTGATGAGCTCGAGGCGAAGAGGGGAAGAACAGAGAGGAGAGGGGAAAGGGGGAAGAACAGAGCGAGCTGGACGAAGGGTTTATATGTAGGATGACCTTTAGTACCGGTTCGTGGCATGAACCGGTACTAAAGGTGCTGGAGGGGCCCCAGTCTGACAACATCCTGCCACCACGCTCTTTAGTACCAGTTTGTGGCACGAACCGGTGCTAAAGGTTCGCCACGAACCGGTACCACTGACAGTGGCCCGCCTAGCCATTCGAACCGGCACTAATGGTCACATTAGTACCGACTCAATTTCAAACCGGGACTAATGAGCTGCACATTAGACCCTTTTTCTACTGGTGTCTTCACTGACATCAACAACATCTTCCCCACCAACAACGGCATGCACACCCTTCCGTACCCCATCGACAACCAGGAGTGAAGGGCGCCCGGAGGAGCGAGGTGGCGTTCTCCCAGAGGAGGAGAAGGAGAAGAACCAGTTTGGTGCCCCTGATCTATCTATCTGTGTATCATATTAGTATTTTAAATTGTAATCATTTATGTTTGTGTGCTACTATCATTAAGTTGTAAGGCTATGCTATCTATGTCATGGAACTATGGGTTGTGCTACTGTTTATATTGTTGTTGGGTTTCGTGCTACTCTATATACTATTGTTTCGTGCTATTATTTGTGGGTTGCTATGGGTTGTACCCGTTTCGTTCTATTATTTGTGTGTTGCCATGTGTTGCTACACCCCATTCACCACACAAACCGTCTTCACAATGTTGGCCAAATCATGGGTCATGACCCAAACCATGGACATGCAAACCCGCCATGGACATGCAAATCACATACTCACAATGTGTTCTATCTAGTTTTTGTTTTTTCTATCTAGTTGATATTGGTCAATTGATATATGTGCTTGATATTCTATCTAGTTGATCTATGTGTTACTAATACAAGGAAGATTCCACTATGGACATGCAAGTGTATGGGTACCCAAATGTATTTGCAAAATAAAAAAAATCATATATTGGTATGCTGCATGTGGGCATGCATGTATCTAGGCCCTGGCTAATAGGGCCACCCTAGCTAGTAGGTGTAGGGTGCAATTTTATTTGTGTAAATAATTATCGGATTAACTCAAATGCCCAAAATAAATATTTCCGTGCTTCTAAAAATATTGGTTTGAATTTTACCTCTGGCCAATATTTTCAGAGCAAAACAGGAACATTTTCTTAGACCTATTTGAAGCGAATTTTAACATGATCATTTCAAAAAATGATTTCTGAGGCTTTCACATATCCCCATTTAATTTGGGTTTCATGGAACCGTAGACATGCATAAAAACAATCACAAAACAATAGTGTACAAGCAACAAATATGTAAAGAAAAACAAAAAAGTTACAATACATACGGCCCAACATTTATTCGACAGAAAAATTTGGCCAAAGGAAAAACAAGTAAAGAAGTATATGTTTGTTAAAGGTTTATTTGTCGTAGCAACATTTTATTTTGAGGTTTTAGTCGAAGCATTTTTTAAACATGGGTGCCTCTATGCTACAAAACTGGGCTGGTGCCCCTACGCGGGTGGGCTTGTCTCTATTTGGGCCTGGTTATTTTCTCATGGCCCAACATCTATTCTGCTTGACTGAATTTCGGGGCTGTGCACTCTGTTAACTAAAGAACAAGAACAGAGTATGAACACTGAATATTTCTGCTTTGATTTAGTTACTTGTACTTGGCATGGCGCACAGATCGCATCCTCTACCCTGACAGACCTAGATGCCCCCTCTAATGACGGATGAACAACAAGTAAAACAAAAACAGAGCAATGACACAACAATAGAACCCCCCTGCCATGATATTTGCTTGCTTCTGCAAATCGATCATCTCCATTTGATTTTTCTTGATCTTCTTCAGTTCCTCGGTCAGTTCAGACTCCAAGTGCAGTTCAACATTGCACGCATACCTAGCCATTGGCAAGACTCTGCCCGCCCCTCTGTCCGAGCTCCCCAAATTCTCCATCTGCGGCACCCGACCCAAATTGAGCTCCTAGGTTGTGGCCCCGCTCGAATCAATGTAGCCCTCGAACTCAATCCTCTCAACATAATCATCCATCCACTCAAAATGTGTGCATTTCTTAGGATCTGAAAACAACAACATGAACCCAAAATTCCAAATTCGAGGGAAAAACAAAATATGGAGAAATTAGAGCAAACGACAGTGAAAGAACGAGCTAAGAACTTAGATCTAACCTTGCCATCCCTTCCTGCCATTGTTTTGCTCAAGCACTTCCCAAATTCCCGCCCAAGATTCCCATTCTCATCAGTCGTACTGACCCACCGTTTCAGAGGCTCTGGGCGTGGGCAGTCAGGGCACCTTGTCAGCGGCACTGGACCATATTGACACCATTTTGAGTGTGTGTCGGAGGAGGTGGACATCTGCACTAGGTCGCCGGGGAAGAGGAAGAATGGGGAAATGGGAAGCAATGGGCGGCGCGGGCAGACGGGCACGGGCGGTCGCCTCTTCTAGTTGTGAAGAGGTGGGTCCCTGATAACCCACAAGTATAGGGGATCACAACAGTTTTCGAGGGTAGAGTATTCAACCCAAATTTGTTGATTCGACACAAGGGGAGCCAAATAATATTCTCAAGTATTAGCAGCTGAGTTGTCAATTCAACCACACCTGGAAACTTAGTATCTGCAGCAAAGTTTTTAGTAGCAAAGTAATATGATAGTGGTGGTAACGGTAACAAAAGTAAAGACAACAAAAGTAATGTTTTTGGTATTTTTGTAGTGATTGTAACAATAGCAACGGAAAAGTAAATAAGCGTAAACCAGTATATGGAAAACTCGTAGGCACCAGATCAATGATGGATAATTATGCCGGATGCGGTTCGTCATGTAACAGTTACAACATAGGGTGACACAGAACTAGCTCCAGTTCATCAATGTAATGTAGGCATTTATTCCGTATATAGTCATACGTGCTTTTGGAAAAGAACTTGCATGCCATCTTTTGTCCTACCCTCCCGTGGCAGCGGGGTCCTATTGGAAACTAAGGGATATTAAGGCCTCCTTTTAATAGAGAACCGGAACAAAGCATTAGCACATAGTGAATACATGAACTCCTCAAACTATGGTCATCACCGGGAGTGGTCCCGATTATTGTCACTTCGGGGTTGCCGGATCATAACACATAGTAGGTGACTATAGACTTGCAAGATAGGATCAAGAACTTTTACAAACTGAAAGAGAAATAGAAAAACTTTTACAAACTCTGTTTGCTCTTGTTGTTGTAAACATGAAAAGCCAACATTCAAGTTTCAGCAATTATTATGAACTAACCATACTCACAGTAACACGTAGGTCTCACAACTACTCATATCAATAATAAAATCAGCTAGCGAGCCATAATAATAAAACTCGGATGACAACACTTTCTCAAAATAATCATAACATGATATAACGAAATGGTATCTCGCTAGCCCTTTCTGAGACCGCAAAACATAAATGCCGAGCACCTTTAAAGACCAAGGACTGACTAAACATTGTAATTCATGGTAAAAGAGATCCAGTCAAGTCATACCCAATATTAACTAATCATAATGAATGCAAACGACAGTGTGCTCTCCAGCGGGTGCTTTTAATAAGAAGGGTGATGACTCAACATAGAAGTAAATAGATAGGCCCTTCACAGAGGGAAGCAAGGATTTGTAGAGGTGCCAGAGCTCGATTTTGAAATAGAGATAAATTATATTTTGAGCGGCATACTTTCACTGTCAACGTAACAACTATGAGATGGCTGTATCTTCCATACTACATGCATTATAGGCAGTTCCCAAACAGAATGGTAAAGGTTTATACTCCCCTCCTCCACAAGCATCAATCCATGGCTTGCTCGAAACAACGAGTGCCTCCAAAATTCAACGGGTCCCAAGGGGAGTTTTGTTTAATTATTTTGATTTGCTTTGATCTTTTTGGATCATGGGACTGGGCATCCCGGTTACCGGCCCTTTCTCGTGAATGAGGAGCGGAGTCCACTCCTCTTGAGAATAACCCACCTAGCATGGAAGATATAGGCAACCCTAGTTGCACATGAGCTGCTCGAGCATACAAAACATAATTTTATTTGAAGGTTTGGAGTTTGGCACATACAAATTTACTTAGAACGACAGGTAGATACCGCATATAGGAAGGTATAGTGGACTCATATGGCATAACTTTGGGGTTTAAGGAGTTTGGATGCACAAGCAGTATTCCCTCTTAGTACAGGTGAAGGCTAGCAAAAGACCGGGAAGCGACCAACTGAGAGAGCGACAACAGTCGTAAACATGCATTAAAATTAATTTACACCGAATATAAGCATGAGTAGGATATAATCCACCATGAACATAAATATCATGAAGGCTATGTTGATTTGATTCAACTACATGCGTGAACATGTGCCAAGTCGAGTCACTCAATTCATTCAAAGGAGGATACCATCCTATCATACCACATCATAATCATTCTAATAGCATGTTGGCACGCAAGGTAAACCATTATAACTCATAGCTAATCAAGCATGGCACAAGCAACTATAATCTCTAAATGTCATTGCAAATATGTTTACTTCATAATAGCTGAATCAGGAACGATGAATCATCATATTTACAAAAACAAGAGAGGTCGAGTTCATACCAGCTTTTCCCATCCCAATAAGTACATTATATATCATCAGTATGACCTTTCACTTGCACGACCGAATAGTGTGAATAATAATAAGAGTGCACGTGCATTGGACTAAGCTGGAATCTGCAAGCATTCAACTCAAAAGAGAAGACAGGTAATATGGGCTCTAAGTTAAATAAACGATCATGCATATGAGAGCCACTAAGCATTTGCAATATAGTATTCTCGACCCCCAAAGAAAGGAAAAGAAATAAAAACTATTTACACGGGAAAGCTCCCAACAAGCAAAAGAAGAACGGGAAATATTTTTGGGTTTTCTTTTTAATTATTACTACTACAAGCATAGAGAGTAGACTAACTAATTTTTTTCTTAAGGTTTATCAAACACACAAGAAGAAAGCAGGAAAAAGAAAATAAACTAGCATGGATATTACAGTGAAAGAGTATGAGCACCGACATCTAGCAATGAGTGTGTGTGAACATGAATGTAATGTCGGTGGGAAATACATACTCCCCCAAGCTTAGGCTTTTGGCCTAAGTTGGTCTATTGCCAGGGATAGCCTAGCTGATACCCGTAGGTGAAGCTGAGGTCGTACCGCGATGCAGCGGCTACCGCCTGCTGAGCAGCAGCGTGGCGTCGAGCTGCCTCCACTCCCCTCTCGTACTCATCTGCCTCCTCTCTGGTAATAATATATTTTCCTCTCGCGCGAAGATGAAAAATCAAACCTCCCCACAAATGAACTTGTGAGATCATGATACTGGGGGCATTTATCAGCTTCAAAGTCCTCAAGACCGGCATTACACAAATATGCGTAGAATTCTTCTTTAATTCCCACTTGATTCATAAAATTTTCCGAAGGCCATTCACAGGGCCTCACTAGAGCGTCTCTTGGTGGTTCCTCGTCACCATCACGCATTGCAAGCCTGGGACCTTGCTTCCTTGAAGAACCACCTTGGAACATCTTCCTAAGCATATTGTTTTCTCTGAAAATAATTCTGTAATTTTTAATAACTTCAAACAAAAGTGAACCAACTTCAATAAAACTGATAGCAACTACTCATACAAGTGCCTAGAGCATATATCAAGCATTAGAACTACTTGGAACCATATAAATCTGTCATGCAAGCTCAAGAACATGGTCACCTATGCAGCACAAATTTGCAATGAATAAAGCACTAGAACAAAAACTAATTGGACCAATGGAGGAGTCACATACCAAGGAACAATCTCCCCAAGCAGTTTTGCGAGAGGTGCTTTGAGCAAGGAGATCGAAAATCACAGCAACGGGGGCTGGAACTCGTGCTTGAGTTGGTTTTTCGTGTTTGTGTGAGACAGAGGAAGAAGATGGGTGCAGGGATAAGTGGAGGAGGGCCACCGTGGGCCCACGAGGCAGGGGGCGCGCCCAGGGGGGTAGGGCGCGCCCTCCACCCTCGTGGCCAGGTGGCAGCTCCCCCCGTGGTAATTTTTGCACTAAAAATCCTCAAATATTCCCAAAAAAATCATATTAAATTGGCATGGCATTCTAAGGACTTTTATTTTCGGGATATTTTTATATTGCACGGATAAATCAGGAAACAGACAGGAAAATACTATTTTTACTTTATTTCTACTAAAGAACAGAAAATATAAAGAGGGTACATAAGGTTGTGCTTCTAGTTTCATCAATCTCATGCTCATCAAAATGAATCCAGTAACAAGGTTGATCAAGTCTTGTTAACAAACTCATTCCGATTAACATGGAACCGGAGAAATTTCGAATAACACTATGTTACCTCAACGGGAATATGGACATCCCCAATAATAAGTATATCATATTTCTTCTTGACAGTAGGGAGAGGAAATTCAAAACCTCCAAATATAATCGATGGAATTTTTCCAATAGAGTTGATACTATAAACTTGAGGTTGTTTCCTCGGAAAGTGTACCGTATGCTCATTACCATTAACATGAAAAGTGACATTGCCTTTGTTGCAATCAATAACAGCCCCTACAGTATTAAGGAAAGGTCTTCCAAGAATAATAGACATACTATCATCCTCGGGAATATCAAGAATAACAAAGTCCGTTAAAATAGTAACGTTCGCAACTACAACATGCACATCCTCACAAATACCGACAGGTATAGCAGTTGATTTATCAGCCATTTGCAAAGATATTTCAGTAGGTGTCAACTTATTCAAGTCAAGTCTATGATATAAAGAGAGAGGCATAACACTAACACCGGCTCCAAGATCACATAAAGCAGTTTTAACATAATTTCTTTTAATGGAGCATGGTATAGTAGGTACTCCTGGATCTCCAAGTTTCTTTGGTATTCCACCCTTACAAGTATAATTAGCAAGCATGGTGGAAATTTCAGTTTTAGGTATCTTTCTTTTATTAGTAATGATATCCTTCATATACTTAGCATAAGGATTTGTTTTGAGCACATCAGTTAATCGCATACGCAAAAAGATAGGTCTAATCATTTCAGCAAAGCGCTCAAAATCCTCATCATCCTTTTTCTTGGATTGTTTTGGAGGAAAAGGCATGGGTTTCTGAACCCATGGTTCTCTTTCTTTACCATGTTTCCTAGCAATGAAGTCTCTTTTATCATAACGTTGATTCTTTGATCGTGGGTTATCAAGATCAACAGCAGGTTCAACTTCTACTTCATTATCATTACTAGGTTGAGCATCATCATGAACATCATCATTAACATTTTCACTAGGTTCATGTTCATTACCAAATTGTGTTTCAGCATCAGACATAGAGATATCATTTGGATTATCAGGTGGTTCAGCAATAGGTTCACTAGAAGTTTGCACAGTCCTATCATTTTTCTTTTTCTTCCTTTTAGAAGAACTAGGCATATCAACATTATTTCTCCGAGAATCTTGATCGATTCTCTTAGGGTGGCCTTCAGGATACAAAGGTTCCCGAGTCATTCTACCAGTTCTAGTAGCCACTCTAACAGCATAATCATTTTTCTTACTATTCATTTCATCAAGCATTTCTTTCTGAGCTTTAAGTACTTGTTCTACTTGAGTGGTAACCATAGAAGCATGTTTGCTAACAAGTGTAAGTTAACCTCTAATATCAGCCATATAATCACTCAAGCGTTTAATCTTAAAGGTATTCTGTTTTAATTGTCTACCAAAATAAGCATTAAAGTCATCTTGCTTAAACATAAAGTCATCAAACTCATCCAAGCACTGACTAGCAATTTTAGTAGGAGGGACTTCAGCTTTATCATATCTATAGAGAGAATTTACCTTTACTACCTGTGTCGGGATATCGGGAGGTTCTTCAGTAAATAAGTAATTGAGATCATATACTTCTTCAACAGGTGGTAAATTAAGACCATGTATTTCTTAACATCTTCAGCTTTAAGACCTTTTTCTTTCATAGATTTCTTTGCCTCTTGCATATCTTCGGGACTGAGAAATAGAACACCTCTTTTCTTCGGAGTTGGTTTAGGAATAGGCTCAGTAATTGGCTCAGGAGTAGGCTCATAAGTTGGTTCAGGAGTTGGCTCAGGAGGTGCCCAATTATTTTCATTTGCCAACATATTATTCAATAAAATTTCAGCGTCATCCGGTGTTCTTTCCCTGAAAAGAGAACCAGCACAACTATGCAGGTAATATCTGGAAGCATCAGTTAGTCCATTATAAAAGATATCAAATATTTCAGGTTTCTTAAGAGGATGATCTGGCAAAGCATTAAGTAACTTGAGAAGCCTCCCCCAAGCTTGTGGGAGACTCTCTTCTTCAATTTGCACAAAATTGTATATTTCCCTCAAAGCAGCTTGTTTCTTATGAGCTAGGAAATATTTAGCAGAGAAGTGATAAATCATATCCTGGGGACTTTGCACACAACCAGGATCAAGAGAATTAAACCATTTCTTAGCATCACCCTTTAATGAGAACGGAAATATTTTGAGTAAATAGAAGTGGCGCGATCTCAGATTATTAGTAAACAGGGCAGCTATATCATCTAGCTTACGAAGATGTGCCACAACAGTTTCAGATTCATAGCCATAAAAAGGATCAGATTCAAACAAAGTAATTATATCTGGATCAACAGAAATATCATAATAATCCTAATTAGGAACACAGATAGGTGAAGTAGCAAAAGTAGGGTCGGGTCTCATTCTACCTCTAAAAGATTCCTTACTCCACTTAATTAGTAACCTCTTACGTTCAAGTTTATCATGGCAAGCAAGAACAGCTTCAAAATATTCAGCATTAAAAAGATAACCCTCAGGAATAGAAGACATAGGTTCATCATTACTCACATCATCGTGTTCAGGTTCACTAATTTCTCTTTCTCTAGACCTAGCAATTTGCTCATCAAGATATTCACCAAGTGGCACAGTAGTATCAAGCATAGAAGTAGTTTCATCATAAGTATCATGCATAGCAGAAGTGGCATCATCAATAACATGCAACATATCAGAACGAATAGCAGAAGCAGGTTTAGGTGTCGCTAGCTTACTCATAACAGAAGGTGAATCAAGTGCAGAGCTAGATGGCAGTTCCTTACCTCCCCTCGTAGTTGAGGGATAAATTGTTGTCTTAGCGTCTTTCAAGTTCTTCATAGTGTCCAGTAGATATAAATCCCAAGTGACTCAAAGAATAGAGCTATGCTCCCCGACAACGGAGCCGGAAAAAGGTCTTGATAACCCACAAGTATAGGGAATCGCAACAGTTTTCGAGGGTAGAGTATTCAACCCAAATTTGTTGATTCGACACAAGGGGAGCCAAAGAATATTCTCAAGTATTAGCAGCCGAGTTGTCAATTCAACCACACCTGGAAACTTAGTATCTGCAGCAAAGTGTTTAGTAGCAAAGTAATATAATATTGGTGGTAACGGTAACAAAAGTAAAGACAGCAAAAGTAATGTTTTTGGTATTTTTGTAGTGATTGTAACAGTAGCAACGGAAAAGTAAATAAGCGTAAACCAGTATATGGAAAACTCGTAGGCACCTGATCAATGATGGATAATTATGCCGGATGCGGTTCGTCATGTAACAGTTACAACATAGGGTGACACAGAACTAGCTCCAGTTCATCAATGTAATGTAGGCATTTATTCCGTATATAGTCATACGTGCTTATGGAAAAGAACTTGCATGACATCTTTTGTCCTACCCTCCCGTGGCAGTGGGGTCCTATTGGAAACTAAGGGATATTAAGGCCTCCTTTTAATAGAGAACCAGAACAAAGCATTAGCACATAGTGAATACATGAACTCCTCAAACTATGGTCATCACCGGGAGTGGTCCCGATTATTGTCACTTCGGGGTTGCCGGATCATAACACATAGTAGGTGACTATAGACTTGCAAGATAGGATCAAGAACACACATATATTCATGAAAACATAATAGGTTCAGATCTGAAATGATGGCACTCGGGCCCTAGTGACAAGCATTAAGCATAGCAAAGTCATAGCAACATCAATCTCAGAACATAATGGATACTAGGGATCAAACCCTAACAAAACTAACTCGATTACATGATAAATCTCATCCAACCCATCACCATCCAGCAAGCCTACGATGCAATTACTCACGCACGGCGGTGAGCATCATGAAATTGGTGATGGAGGATGGTTGATGATGACGATGGTGACGAATCCCCCTCTCCGGAGCCCCGAACGGACTCCAGATCAGCCCTCCCGAGAGAGATTAGGGCTTGGCGGCGGCTCCGTATCGTAAAACGCAATGAAACTTTCTCTCTGAGTTTTTTCTCCCCGAAAGCCAATATATGGAGTTGGAGTTGGCGTCGGAGGGCCACCAGGGGGCCCACGAGGTAGGGGGGCGCGCCCAGGGGGTAGGGGCGCACCCCCCACCCTCGTGGACAGGGTGTGGGCCCCCTGGTCTTCATCTTTGGCGAGGATTTTTTATTATTTATTCTAAGATATTCCGTGGAGTTTCAGGTCATTCCGAGAACTTTTGTTTTCTGCACATAAAACAACACCATGGCAATTCTGCTAAAAACATCGTCAGTCCGGGTTAGTTCCATTCAAATCATATAAGTTAGAGTCCAAAACAAGGGCAAAAGTTTTTGGAAAAGTAGATACGACGGAGACGTATCAGTCCCGCGCTTACTGGACAAGTGGTGGGTCCCGCGCTTACGTGGATAAGTTGTGGGTCCAGCCCATAACAGCTAATGAGGGCATCAGTTTAGCTTAAGGGCCATGTCGTGTCTCGTCTATTTACTCGCTCAAAAGTGTCGCACCAAAGCCATTCTGTCGAACAACGTCTTACTCCTTCCAATTCCTACGAAAGATGTAGCACAGGAGCTATTGACCCATTTTCGTATTGTCTTATTTTTTTCTCTATTTAGTTCTTTTTTGTATTTTCCGCAGAAAATAGAGCAAAAACAAGACAGTTAGGAGCTACATTTTGAACATGTTGAAGTAAAGGGTAGAGGCTGAAGATTAATTGCTGTAAGTACTCACCTGCCTCTCTTCACTTCCTCAAGTCATGCCACTCAGAAATTGCCCTAGTTTATAACACTGCTCGACTTATTCGATGCAGGTATTGCTTAATGGAGACCCATGATGTGTAGCGTAACTGTCACCTAAACTCATAACTCTGAAGAAGATTGTCCAGGTCGTCGAGCTGGTGTTCAGCAGCAGTAGCTGTGGAAGTGTTTTACTGTATGTATACTCGTTGGGTGAAGTTATGTTGTGAAAGTCTGGTCTTTAGTCAGGTAGGGTTGGGTTTAGTCATTTCTCGTGCTGTTTTCCATTTGCCAATCTACCTTACTTTTAGGGCCTTTGTCCCATGTTATGATTGGTAGTATATGCTGGAACCTTTGTTGTTCAGATGTATTTTTATTGAGATAACCTATATTGATAAACTTTGCAAGGTATCAATTAGTGTTGTTATTATTGAACTCGAAGCTAAGCACAATCATTGTTAAGACAATGCGCCCTAGCAGACAGTTATTCATCATTTTCTAATGTTATATCCAAATAATTATGTTTGGGTTCCTCATGCCCTGCACAAGGATAGTTTAAGTTGATGGATGTAGCCATACCAATACACGGTCTGCTACCCACTTCACACAAGGAGGCATGGACGGTTGTGGTCGGAAGGAAGAAGGGAAGCCGTGCGGCAGCCGGCTGGCAGCAGGCAGCGCCGGCGGCATCACGGCCGCTAGGGCGGAGCGTTTAAATTTCCTAATTGGCGCGGATGGGCCACCGGTGGCTACTGGGCCATCTTCGGCTGGGTATGAGGCCCAGTGCGAAGAGGCTGCAGTTGGGCCGGGGTCAGTTGGGCTGGGAACATATGTGTACGAGGCCGCAGTAGGGTCTGTATCGATCGACTATGTGCGAGGCGCATGCAACGATCAATCTGCCTTCCCTGATTCCAACATGCGCCGTAGGGTTTTTGTTCGTCGGAGTCCTCGTCGGCGTGCTGATCGTGGCGCCCGCGCTCGATGCATTCCCCCGCTTGAGGCCATGGCTGGACGTGGTACTGCGGGGAAAAGACCGGCCGAGCCTCCTGGGGCTGGCCGCGCTAGGGTCGTGCCGCCGTCAGGTTCTGGTGGTGGCCGTGGTGCGGCGCCCTCGGTTGTGCCGCCGCCGGCCACTGCTTCCGGCCGTGGTGCCCTGATCCCTGGGGCCAGTCATGGCGCGGCGCCCTCGGTGGTGCCGCCGGCGGGTCGGGGGGTAGCGCTGGCAGGTGCAGCCGCGGGACGTGGTGCCGCGTTGCCTTCCGACGCCCGCGCGCCGGTGCCTGGTGCTTCAGTGCTGGCTCATGGACATGGCAGCCTCAGTGCGGGACCACGGCCGCCAGCGCCTGGTTTGGCTGGTGGTGCTGCTGGTCGAGGAGGTGTGGTGCCTAAGTCATCGGCGATGGGGTTGCCGGGGTCAGTTGGTCAACAGCGTAGGCCGGCACCGCCGCCTCACCTTGTTGCCAAGCCTCCGACTGGGGCTGTGCAGACGCAGGTGCCTCCTCAACCTGGAGTGGGCGGGTCTAATGCCGCGCCCCGGGGGCAATGGGGAGATGATGGATTCAACGCCTATGGGGCAGGTCTGCACCGTGGTTCGTCATCGATGGGCGGTGGTCGAGGTTACGTTTGGAAGAGCGATGGCTCGGCAGAGAGACCGTTCTTGGGTCCCCAGGGTGGTTTTGTTGAGGGGGCTTCTGGCCCGGGATTTAGACAGCGAGGTGGTTTTCATGGTCACCGTGGTGGTCGAGGTGGCCGGTACCGACCACGACAACCTCCCCCACCTGTTGTCGATCAAATGGTTGTAGATGGGTCTGTTGAGGAGACGATGCTGTCAGGTCAAGCTTTGGAGGTAGTGTCGGCGTTAGCTAATGCTGAGATACCCGGGGGTGACACCATGTTGACTGCGTCAGTGGATGCATCAGATAAGGCTGATTCAGAGAGGGCATCCAAATGGGCGCGTAAGAAAGAGAAAATGGTGTGCTATCAATGCGGAGGCAAGGGTCATTTCATTGCTGAATGTGTGGCTGAGCTTTGTGGCACTTGTGGCAAACCGACACATGATACGGGGGATTGTCCATTTCTGCGAGATCAGGCACCGTCTCTCATGATGTATGGAGTGTACTGCGCTGAACTAACGTTCTTCGAGTCTCCTTCTGAGAGCAAGGCTCCTGACGAGACCCTGAGTTTGACTACTGGGATAGTGAAAGTTACTAGAGGAGAGGTCTTTAAGACACAGATTGTGCAGAGGCTGAAGGAGTTAGCTCCAGGCGACTTTTAGTCGGAGCTTGTTAATCTTGAGGACAAGCTGTTTAGGGTTGAGTTCCCTTCTGTGGAGGATCTTCAGCGACTTCTGAGTTTTGGGATGTGCAAAGTGCCGGGTACTGATGGTGTGCTTGAGTTCCATGAGTGGAAGAGAGTCGAGCCTCAGGGTAAGCCTTGGACTCAGGTGTGGTTGCGTTTCTCTGGGGCCCCATCGAAGCCCATGCAGTATGCTCGGGTGGTGGCTAGTTCGGGTATTTTGGTGGGGAGACCGGTGCAAGTGGATATGGATTTCACCAGAGCTCACAGGATTGCCCGACTGTTGGTCAGCGTCCTAGACATTGAGTATGTGCCTGAGGTGGTCAAGTGGGCATATCAAGGACCAATATATACCCTCGCGATTGCGTTTGAGGATGAGAGTTTGTTCGCCGAGGCGGCTAACGGGACTGATTCTGATATGCACGAGGGAGACGACGGCTCATGGCTTAAGGAGGCACCGGTTGATGATACTGGACGAGAGTCGTCTACCGCACCAGAAGTTGCATCTCAGACGTTAGGGGATGGGACGGCACCACCCTCTTCAGTGCCTACGACTACTCTCAGATTCGCATCTTTCGAGCCTGCCTCTGCACCCCCGAAGCTCTGGAGTGAGCGGGTGGAGTCCGATGAGGTGTTTGAGCACACACTACTTGTTCTGGCTTTTGATGATGTTGTGAGTCCAGGTATGGAGGTTTTGCCACATCCGGTCAGGTGTGAGGAGGAGGAGGAGGTCCCCTCCCACATGCTCGTTCCTGATCCTCAGTCAGAGTGTGTGATGGATGAGGTCTCCGTGGTGGAGATTGCTTCTTCGGGAGGGGGTCCGAGGCAGGTGGCCTCGGCACCTTCCTCTCCTATTGCCAGGCCGGTGATGCAGGCGACATTTCAGCTTTCTGGAGGAGGCTCGGGGCAGGTGGCCTCGGGGCCCCATCCTCTTGGGGCGCCCAGAGAGGACATCCCTCTTGGGGCGCCGGTATCTCCTGATGGCCGGAGGACGGGGGTGGATGGGGAGCTCAGGCAGGTGGGCCAAGCTCTGCCATCTCACAGCTTGGCGCAGCCTCTCTGTGGTGGGGTGCGACAGACGTCGCCAGTGCCGTTGAGCGCCCCTTCACTTTCCGGTGGTCCAGCTGGATCCTCGACGGAGGACGACCGGGTGCATGTTCGGGGTGAGGCAGGAGGCCTCACAATGAGCAGGGCCACTCCGGAGGAGGTGATTGCGTTTGGTGGTATTCCGGACCCGGTCTCGGAGGGGCATCGGCTCAGCAGCCATCTCCAGGATCATCTGGAGGTGGACGACATTCAGCAGCGGTGCGCCGTGAGGGTGGCCAAGCTTCATGACGTTGAGGTCACTACTGGTATGTCAGTCAATGTTTCTAATTCTATTTTGCATTTCTGTAATGCTGAGATCATTAAAAATGCAAACCAGATAGGAATTTCACTAGGTAGTAATGATAGTGAAATTTCAACCTCTATGAATGATATGTTGGACTTAGAGGCAGAGCGGTCCTTAGAGATGATTCGCAACTTAGCGGCGGTTAAACCCATGAATTATTCTGATATTGATGCTTTGGGGGTTAGGGTGCTCGATCATTTTTGTGCGGATCTCGCTCCCCCTCCTCATGAGCCTGAGGAAGAGGATGCGGGTGGGGAGAATGTTGTGGTTTCTGCTTCTGAGCCTGGTTGTGAGGACCAGCGGGAGTGCGATCAATCCTAAATGTAAATGGAAGCGAAAGATCTACCCGGATTCTGCAGTGCGTATTGTGCTTAGATCCGAACGGCTAAAAAAAATTCCATGATGAGATATGAAAGGAATCTTTTGGAATAGCAGAGGTCTTAAAGACTTGGCTAAAAGAAGGTTTCTTGCGGAGACAACTCTAGAGCATAGCTCGGACTTTATCGCATTGTCGGAGACTGGCAGAGATAACTTTTCGCCACAATTTCTCAATACCTTATCGGGCGGTATTGATTTCGACTGGCACTGTCTGCCACCGCGAGGAAGATCAGGTGGGATCTTACTCGGGGTCAAATGCGAGTCCCTAGAAGTCCGAAGTGTAGTCATGGTAGATTTTGCGGTAAAGTTTAGGGTGAGGTCGAAGGAGGATGGGTTTAACTAGGCTTTGGTGGCGGTATATGGTGCCGCACAGCCCGAACAAAAACTGGAGTTCTTGGCGGATCTGGTTAGGATTTGCGGCTCTGAGCAACTGCCTATCCTGGTGGGAGGTGATTTCAATATTATAAGTAGGCGAGATGAGAAGAACAATGATAATTTTGACGGCAGATGGTCATTCATGTTCAATACCATCATTGAAAGGTTGGATCTGAGAGAGATAGAGCTTTTGGGCAGAAAATTTACCTGGGCCAACGTGTTGCCGACTCCAACGTTTGAAAAGTTGGATCGTATACTGGCAAGTGTTGAATGGGAACAGAAGTTTCCCCTCGTCACAGTTCAGGCTCTCTCTCGGGGTATTTCTGACCACACGCCTTTATTCTGGATTCTGGTGAGGCCTCCCACTCGGGAAACAAGAACTTGTTCTCGTTTGAGCTGGCTTGGTTTGAGAGAGAAGGCTTCCTTGATCTCGTAGCCAGAGAGTGGGCTAAGGATCCAGGAGGTAGAACTGCGCTTGAGCGATGGCAGAATAAGATTAGACACCTGAGAATTTTCCTACGTGGGTGGGCTAAGCATCTTAGTGGAGTTTATAAGGTTGAAAAGGAACGACTACTCAACCTTATTCAGTCCTTAGATGTAAAAGCAGAAACCACGATTCTGCCAGCCGCAGAGCTCCATGCCAAGCTTGACACTGAGATGAGGCTGAAAGAGCTTCTTCGTGAAGAAGAATTAAAGTGGGCTCTGAGGGCCAAAGTCCAAAGAGTGGTCCAGGGGGACGCGAACACTCAATTCTTCCACACGATCGCTAATGGCAAACACAGGAAGAAGAGGATCTTTTAGCTTGAACAAGATGAAGGAATGATTATTGGTCAGGAGAAGCTAAAGCTATGCATCACTGAGTATTACAAGCAGTTGTTTGGACCCCCAGAGGTTAACTGTGTGTCTCTGGATGAGTCTAGAGTTGAGGACGTGCCTCAACTTACTACTATTGAGAATGAGATTTTAACTGCTCCTTTTTCTGAAAAGGAGGTGTTCGAGGCCATATCACAGATGAAAAATAATAAAGCTCCCGGCCCGGATGGATTCCCGGCTGAGTTTTATAAGAAGTGCTGGCATATTATTAAAGGGGACTTGTTGCCGATGTTTCATGATTTGTTTTCGAGACAACTTCAGCTCTTTCATCTCAATTTCAGGACAATAACCTTGCTTCCTAAGAAAACAGAGGCTGTGAGAATTGAGCAATTCAGGCCCATCTGTCTTCTAAATGTTAGTTTCAAAATCTTTACCAAGGTCGGGACGATTAGGCTCACACGGATTGCGCATGCTTTCGTGCAGCCTAATCAAACTGCTTTCATGCCGGATAGGAACATCCTCGAAGGGGTTGTGGTCCTTCATGAAATGCTCCATGAGATCCACACGAAAAAACTTGATGGAGTTATTTTCAAGGTGGATTTTGAGAAGGCGTGTGATAAGGTCAAATGGCCTTTCCTTCAACAGGCCTTATGCATGAAGGGTTTTGATGAAGCTTGGAGACGCCAGGTAGAATCCTTCACGCAAAAAGGGAGTGTTGGAATTAAAGTGAATGGCGATATAGGTCATTATTTCCAGACACACAAGGGCCTGAGACAAGGTGACCCCAGGTCTCCTATCTTGTTCAACATTGTGGTTGATATGTTGGCAATCCTGATAGGTAGGGCAAAGGAGGCCGGTCAGGTGGGTGGCTTGGTGCCTCATCTAGTTGATGGTGGCGTGTCCATCCTGTAGTACGCTGATGATACAATCATCTTTATGGAGCACGACCTGGCAAAAGCGAGAAATATGAAGTTGGTGCTATGCTTATTCGAGCAATTGACGGGATTGAAATTAACTTTCATAAAAGCGAGTTGTTCTGCTTTGGTAGAGCCAAGGAAGAACAAGAGGCTTATAGGCCATTGTTTGGGTGTGAATTGGGGGCTTTACCTTTTACGTACCTAGGAATACCCATTCACCATCGTAAGCTAACTAACAGTGAGTGGAAGTGCATCGAGGATCGGTTTGAGAAGAAACTGAGTTGCTAGAAAGGAAAACTTATGTCATATGGAGGACGATTGATTCTTATTAATTCGGTGCTTACGAGTATGCCAATGTTTCTCTTATCCTTCTTTGAAGTCCCAGTTGGAGTCAGGAAAAGACTGGACTCCTATCAATCCCGATTCTTCTGGTAGAGTGACGAACTAAAGAGAAAATACCATCTTGCCAAGTGAGATATAATCCGTCAACCAAAGGACCAGGGGGGCCTTGGTATTGAGAATCTTGAAGTCAAGAACAGATGTCTCCTGAGTAAGTGGCTTTTTAAGTTGTCAGTTGAAACCGAAGCAACTTGGGCGCAGATTCTCCGTAGTAAGTATCCGCAGTCCAAAACTTTGTCCCGGGTGACAGTGCGACCAACTGACTCGCCGTTCTGGAAGGGGCTTATGAGAGTCAAAGCTGCCTTCTTTCATAGAACAGAGTTTATTGTCGGGGATGGTAATACCACTCGCTTCTGGGAGGATACATGGCTTGGTGATACGCCTTTGGTGCTCCAGTATCCGTCCCTGTATCGTATTGTTCAGCGTCGTGATGCTCTTGTTGTAACGATTATGCAGTCCGTCCTCTTAATTTGCAATTTTGGAGGGTTCTTGTTGGTGACCGATGGGAAACATGGCTTCATCTGGTGAGTAGACTGATGGAGGTTCAGCTAACTCATCAGCCCAATCAGTTGCATTGGAAGCTTACTAGGTCTGGAGACTTCACAGTCAAGTCGATGTATATCGATGTCATCAATTCTAGTGTTATTCCAAGTTCCAAACACATTTGGAAAGTCAAAGCCCCTTTGAAGATTAAAGTGTTTATGTGGTTTGTGCATAAACAAGTAATTTTAACAAAGGATAATTTGATTAAGCGCAACTGGACAGGATCTACTAGGTATAGCTTCAGTGATCGGGACGAGAATATCAAGCGCCTCTTTTTTGACTGCCCGTTGGCGAGAGTCTTGTGGCGCACCGTGCAAATTGCCTTTAACATTACTCCTCCGAATTCGGTCGGTACGTTATTTGGAACGTGGTTTGTTGGGATAGAGTCCGAAACAGCTAGACACATTCGTGTAGGAGTATGCGCGCTGTTATGGGAAATTTGGAACTGCAGGAATGATTTGGCTTTTAACAGAACAACAACTATTCATTTTTTGCAGGTTTTATTCTGGGCTACTGCGTTGATCCGTATGTGGTCCTTACTCACTCCGACGGAGGCCAGGGAGCGTTTGGTTATTAGATCTGTCCAATGGGAGATGATAGCGCGGGATATCTTCAACCGTTTTGGATGACGGTCATGTAATAGGATAGACAATTAGTTTTCCTATCTTTTGTTATGCCAACCGGTTGTGGCTTTTAGGACTTTTGTTATTGGCGTTGTGGCTCTATGTGAGCTCGCCGTTTTCTATTTTGCTTTCAGACTTTAAGACCTTGTTGAACCTCTTCTTTATTTATATATGTGGCCGTATGCATCGTTCAGATGCAGAGGCCGGGTGTCCCTCCTTTTCGAAAAAAACTTTAATCTATTATTACTCATAGTAGTTTAAATCAGAAAGTTACGTGCCTTATTTACTTAAATTGTTGCACTCGTTGAATTGATTTAAAAGTTACAGTACATGGTAGGGCTGCTAATAGAAACTCATTTGGTCAATCTGTCGCTGCTGTTGCTGCGGCTGCTGTCGTCAACTGCTAATAGAAACTCACTAGATCGTCGATGGCGCGTGTTGCCGCGCCCGTCAATTTTGTCGATACAATAATAGAAACTTTCAGACAAAATAATAAGTTTGCATAATCTAACCCATGTTAACAATCAAAGAGGAGAAAATTAATAGTCTTTGAACAAATTAGTGTGATAGCAGTCGGGCTAGTGTACACTTTCTTTCTCGATGATTTTGAATGCATATCAAGCTATAAAAATCTCTTTGTGAAGGAAAAAACACAACACACAACCTGTATAGGTGCAACTGCAACTGGTTTGATTGTATTATCTAGATGTTGTAGGAAATTCATGGCACGATAAAACATAAAACTGCATCAACATTACTATTATTGGCTTGTTGCCCTTGCAAGTATTTTCAGAGCATCGCGTGCAGATATAAAATTAAATCGGAGCAATAGTGGTTTTAAAAAGACTAAAAAAATCATCTGTAGGACAACTGGCCGACAATTCATAATTTTCTGAATGGAGGCCCTTGATTCATGTTACCAACTAAACTACCAAAATCCAATTTTATTTTGTGACATGTCAGTGGCACTTTGGTAACATTGAACTGCTAGCGAAGAATCATCTTAAGAAAAGTATGTGCCAAAAATGCAGAGCAATTCCGCTCACATGTACTCCCTTAGTACAAAGTTGGGTCATCTATTTTGGAACGGAGGGAGTACATACAGTTGTCACTTCAATTTGAAACATGGATAAAATTTCTTAACTTAGTGAACCGCATGACATAGAAATCAACCCAATCCTGTCGAAACATACATTAAGTTGTTAACTAAACAGAGCAGCTAAAGATCTAAAGGAGGGGAAGAGGAATACAGTTGGGTGCCAGCAACCGAGGACAGGCTGCCACACACGTAAAAAGGTGGCGATGAGTGCCGGCGGCTAGTCAAGGCACTGGACTGTTGTATGTTGCTTGTACTTAGAATGTCCATATATCGTTGAAAATTTGAAGGACACAAAGATGGATGGCTGCAAGAAGATTAAATTGCTTGTTGGACATGATAAAAAATATATGAGAGCCAAAATTACATTAAGCAATAATAAGAAGTTGATAAATTGTACACTATCACAATTGCGGCAAGACAAAGATCATTTGCTCACAAAGCAGAAAACTATTTAATCAGAATAGAAAAAATACAACCACACAGGTACTAATGTTAGAGGTGAATTAAAAAATAAAATGTCCGTCAGTGCATGATACGAGGTCATGGCCAGCTCATATTAAATAGCACCGTTCAACATTGATCATGTTGAGTTGAAAGAGATCACCTGAATATAAATCCTACGGTCCCATAGACCGTGTTTTGCAAAACATCATGATGCAGTGATATAATGGTTGAAATTCTAAAAGGGTAACTTCTTATTTTTTTCAGTATTCTGCAATAGAAGAAAAGAAACACTCGGTATGGCGTAACGAAAAATTGCAATAGTAAAAATAATTCATATAGCAACAGCTTGTAGGTGAACAGTTCTTAGAGAGCGAACATCCAACCCGAAGTCCTAAATTAGCATGTTGGTAGTTGCTACTCAGTTTACAAATAGGAAAAACCAACCTAAATATCTAGGAATCATCACGTGATTCAGGCTATAGGTACTTATTTATTTTAAATAGATTTTTCTCCACCATGGCTGACACATATTGAATATCTATCAAAGAAATAACAATGTGTATTGCAAAGACAAGAAAGCAGGAGGACATACCTATTTAATCAATTCAGGGGCTTCCCTTGACTCGAGATTAACCTTGGCACCGATTTGAATAGGACTTCAGTTTTGGGAGGGAAATGCTGTCAACAGAGGCCCTTATCTTGCAACGTGAAGATACAAATTTTCAGTTAGTTGCCTTTGATAGTAAAGTGGCAAGATCTAGCTAACTGTTTGAATGTATCTCATTCGTTGATATCAGAGAGATATTCATTAATAGATAGACACATTTATACAGAGGGGAATCAGGCAAGAGCAAGTACATGAATTACACTAATATGTACATAATTAACTACATCAGCATAGTTGGAATTAAACTCGAATAAGTAAGGATATCAAACTGATAAGCACAAAGAAATGATAGAATGAAGCAGTCTTCCAAATAAATCCTCAAACAACTCCCTTAACCACCTAGCTCATTTGAAAATTTTGGATATACAAAACCACCTAGCTAACCTTTACCTGTCCAGATCATACACGACAAAAATAGCACATAATGAGCTCCACCTTTTCAAAAGATTGGTACCAGGGAATTCACAAATACTCATCCATTCAAAAGAAGTAAGGTTCAAATTAGTGGTTCGAGATCCATCAACCAGTGCAGGTAGGAGGCACATGAGTGTAGATGTACTGTTTAGGGGAGGATGGGAGTGGAAGCAGGGAGGCGTTCTACAAAAACTTGCCAGTAGCCATTCTGGAGTACCGTGGTGCGACCAAACATGGAGATGGGACCATAAACGTCTCTTGCGTCCACCAGATCTTTCACCGCCAGCCGCCGGCCGCAGCGGCCATGTGTAGGGTTCGCACGATGCAAACTGAGGGATGGTGTTGGTGTACCTTGCACAGCCAGTTGCCATGGTAGAAGTCACGAGGAGCTCGCCGGCCTTGCCGACGGAGAAGAACTCTTTCTCGAGGACCTCGGCATACTCGCCGTGCCCAGGGAACACCACTTGGGCCGGCGCTCGGCCACGCGGCGCATCTGCAGCATTCGGCGCTCGCGGAACGCCTCGATGTCGTCCGGGCCAAGACGCTCGAGTGCGGTGATCTCCTCGACCGCCTTCGCGAACGACAAGACCTGTTTCTCCAAGATCTGCCGTCGTTGGGACACGTCGCGTCAGAAAAAAGAACTGGGGAAACACATGGAGGAATGGATTCACCATGGTGCCGAGGGTCGCCGCCCGCATAGATCGGCCGAGGGGTCGCGGCGGCCGCGCTCCTCAAGCGAGCGAGAGGAGGGAAGGAGCGGCGCTGCTTCAGGCTCCTTCAGTGGCGGCGCTGCTTCAGGCTCCTTCAGTGGCGGCGCTCTGTGGGACGGCTGTTTCGCCTAGGTCACTCTGTAAGAGGGCGATAGTGGGCTGAAAAACGAAAAAGAGAGGGGCGAGCAAGGCGGAAAGATTGGGCTTGGGAGGTACGTGGCCCAATCAACGACAGGCCACGGTTTCAGCTTCCAGAAAAGCAGCCCTCCAGGACAGCTGGCCCTGTTCGCGATTAGAGGTCGATCTGATGGACAGAAACGTTCTGATCGCGAAATTGGACGGCCGAAAATCCAAATCGCTGTGAGGGCTTGCTTTAGGTGCGGTTATACTGTTTTTAATTTGGTCAATTTACCGCTGTTGTTGTTGCTGCTGCTGTCGTCGAGGATAGAGACAAGTCTGAAATTCCCAGGTAGGTCATCCACGGCTATACCCGGTTACCTGTAGCTGTCGACTGAAAATACATTGGACATGCACGGGTCAGGGTCATCCACTCTGCTTTGTCGGGAGGGGAACCACTCAACAACATCACCTCCCAACAACACCGCATGACAGCCACCAAGTTATGATAGCCTCTGACCATAGCAGGATCTGATGTATAGAAGAAACGTACAAGGATGCTCATCCTATATTACGTGAATGTTGAGAAGGGAAAAGTCAGAGGACAACAACAGAGTGCAATTTTACATTTCAAGAGTATAACTAATGTCTTCCCAAAAGAGAAAATAGGCAACACAACTGTTTGGCATTTATGTGGAACGTCCCTTCCCTATGCGCGTCCATAAACAAATAACACTTAACGTCTTGTTGGCCGACGTTGGAAAATGCATGAGGCAATGAAGATGGGATCATGGAACCACATGCAAAAGAAACTCATCAACTAACAACATGATCGTAGGAACATCATCGATACACATATTGAAGTACTTGCAAATGATATATTAGAGGCAATATACCTAGAAATGATTTCTCGACTTCTTGTGAACTAGTTCATCTTTAGTTCATCTTTAGTACCAGGGTGATTTTCCCCCTCCTCCTCCCCCTCCCCCATCGCCCCCCACGTGGGCGGCCGGGAGGCCCTCAGATCCTGTCGACCGGCCCTTCCCCTCTCCTCCTCCTCCTCCCTCGCCACCGCCCAAGGGCGTGGCCAGGCAAAGCCTGCCATTGCCGGCGGCGGCGGGGACTCGGGCCCTCTCGCTCAGGTGGGGCTGGCACGGGCCGGTGCCCCCGGGCCGGAGCGTGGCGGCGGGCCGGACGCCACGGCGGGTGGTGGCGGCGCCTAGGCGACTTCGCTCCCCCGCGTCAAACGGCCTCGCGATCTGGTGCGACGCGGTCGCCAGGGACGGCGGCGGCGTGGCCGGATCGGTTCACGGTGGCGCGACCGGATCTATGCCCAAGTGTGGGCCTTGATCGCTGGATTGCCGTTGGCACGGTGGCGGGTGCGACTCGTCGGCAGCTGGGCAGATCCGCCGGGATTCTACCCTTGTCTGGTCCTTGACAGCGCGGGCAACTCCGGAGGAAACCCTAGATCTCCTTGGGATCGAGCGATGGCGGCGCTTTTGCGTCGTAGTCCCTATTTAGGGCATCGTTCTGGAGTATACTCCAGTTGAAGGGACCAGCGACGTCGGCGGCGCACGTCTGATGGAGCAAGTGCCGATGAAAATCATGCCGACTACGGTCATGGCGGACGATGGCGGCGTCTTATATGTCGTTCCCTTGTCGAGGCATCGTCGTTGCAGTCTGCTTCATCAGGCTTGGGATGCTCCGGGGGAAACCCAGATCTGGGTCTTCCGGATCAGATGATGATGGCGTTTGATCGCTTGCCCTCCTGGGGGCATCGTTTTGGAGCAAGTGATGGCTGGGGGATGGTGGAGCGGTGCTTCATCTCACACATTGATGGCGGCGGTTATCGACGGCATGGAGCTGGGGAGGCTCGGTGTCCGATGCGCGGGATGGACTCGCGCAGGAGGAGGTAGCTGTCTGGCGTCATGGTGACGTCGATGGCTGAGTGGCCAGACAAGGTAGATGCCTCAATATGATCTGAAGACGGACCTGTGGAAGATGGCAGTGACGACACACGAGTGCGTCTGACCGGATTGTGCCCAGACCCGGTATGTGGCTCGGCTGGGGCTTCCGGCTTTTGAGGTTAGCCTTAGGTGAGTGGTCTGAGTGGCCCAGCTAGCACCCCTTCATCGTATGGATAGGAGTAGCGGCATATATGTTGCCAAGATGATGGATTCAGGCATATTGTTGTAATACTTTGTAAGGTCCTCGAGAATAATCAATAAAGTGGCCATATGCATCTCCCAGATGCAGAGGCCTGGGGTCATCCTCCTTTTCTAAAAAATAAAAAAAAACCCAGTAACAACATCTCATATATATCTCTAACTAGTAGTAGGATGAAGGTGAATTAACTCTACATCGGGCCACGAGGTAAAGATCTAGCCGTCACTGGAGGATCCAAAGATAGTGATATCTGCCTTGAGGACGCACTTCGATTCCATAAGATAGCCTCTAGACATATCGTGGAGTTCCTTGAGTGGCAAGAAGTTGTACCATCCCCAACCATCTGGATGTATACAAGCCAAGAGACCTGCCATCACCACAAAAGTAAGATCAACTGTAATTATCAGGGGGTTACAAACAGTATTTCACACACTGCACTGATAGTTGCTAGGGAGAGCTGAACCTGTAGTTCTAGTGAAGTATTTCCCACTCTTTTGGTCCAGGATGGATAGAGTTATTTCAACCACCTTTCTTGACTCGAGAAAGAGCTCATCCGAGGAGTCCAGGTACAAAGCCAAGCTGCCAAGGTGAGGCAATCAGTGCAGCGCTTGTCACCACGCGGATACATGCCGATGTTCCTGTTGACAAGAATGGGAAGTGGCACTTCAAATACAATTGGGTACCCGGGGAAATGTATTTGAAGAATGTGGTTAGTTATGAAATCAGAAAGTTGCGGCTGAGTTTGGGTGAAGCTACACCCATTAACTTTGAGCACGACTTGGAGGCATTAAAATTAGAGTCTTATATACAATTACACAAAAGATCTAAGCAAAACATGACTAAATATACTAGAAGTAGAGTTCTTTGGTCCCATGCTTAATGATCAAACTAAAATGTCCAGTTGGAATATCTAAAGTGACAATGCCTTGCACAAAGACCTCGCCATCGGCCATCGATAATGTTTCTTGACAGAATGCAGTAAATAACTATGTATGGTAAGCTAACGCATATGTATATAAGCAATAATGTCGGATAACACATGCATAGTATTTATTATAAATTGTGATGCAACTGGTGACAGGTGAATACCATTTATGCCCACCAACTTCAAATGTCGGAGAACACAAATTGCTGAGAGTCCAATTCTAGGAAATTGTCCATGGTCCAAGTGTATGTCCCTTTGATGAATCCCTTCTTCTGGACAAAGAGGTTCTCAACTATGGTAGCCTTCTTCTGAACCACAATGGACTTCTTTTTAGGAGAAGAGACAACAACTTTTAATATTTCCACACCGAAGACACAAGTATCATCAACTAGAAAAGCAGATGATTTTAGCTCCTGAAGAAGAATCAAGCATTCCATGTTCGAGTAGGCATCCTTGACATTGAAGTTGTAGCTAGCTGCGTTTAGGTAAAAGTTAAAAAAACAGGAGAAAGAAAAACTTTGAAATATCCCAAATAACATATAATTAACATTTTCCCGCAGAGAAAAACATATAATCAACTTTGACCACAGTTAAGCATTTAAGGAGAGATCAAAGTAGTAAAATCCATGCCAATAAAGATTATCAAAGTAAAAGAGAACATGCATATGTACTCTGGAAGAGTCTAAAGTGTGACTCTCAGTACAGAAGGTCGACGGATAACTTAACATCGAACAAAATATGAAGCGACTTGATAACGAGAAAAGTATTTGATCTTGTTACGACATTAATAGGTATTGATTTGTAATGAGGGAATCTATAACTCAAACTTGTGATGCACTAAGACTATGGACGCCCAGCTAATAAGATGTATGTGCTTCTCTCTCTCTCTCTCTCTCTCTCTCTCTCTCTCTCTCTCCCTCCCTCGCGCAGAGAAATAGGATGGATGTAGTTGAAAAAACAAGTTCACAAGTCTACCTTTGTATCCACAATACATTCCTTTTGAATGGTTGAATATTGACAACTTAAACTTTGCATGCACCGTGTGACCTGGCTCCGAACCCCTCTGGAGTTAGCCTCTCTTATAGGGAAATGTCTTCTAGTGCTTCCACTGAGCCTTGGTAGCTTGCTACTGCTCCGGAACACTTAGGCTAGCCGGCATGTGTCCTTCTTCGTTCCTATGTCTGTCCCTTCGGGGAAATGTCACGCGGTGTCTACCGAAGTCCTGTTAGCCTGCTACAGCCCGGTTTACCGGAGTCCTTCTAGCCCAGTTGCTATAGCCCGGATCCACTCGCTGGTGACCGACACGTTCGTTGCTGGGTCATGTATGCCTGTCCCTGTAAGTTAGTGCCACTTTGGGTTCACGACTAGCCATGTCAGCCCGGGCTCCTTGTCATATGGATGCTAGCAACGCTATCATATACGTGTGCCAAAAGGCGCAAACGGTCCCGAGCAAGGTAAGGCGACACCCGTAGGAATACCGTGCGTGAGGCCGCAAAGTGATATGAGGTGTTACATGCTAGATCGGTGTGGCTTTGAGTCGGGGTCCTAACGCAACTCCTACTTCACCACCCTCGAGGACATAATCACATGGGTATAGGCACTCCCCTTGGCAACTTCCAAGCTTGGGGGAGGTGCCCCGGTATCGTATCACCATCACACTCCTATCCTTACTGTTTTACTTCGTTCGATCCTTATTAGTAGTATCTTGATCTAGTAGATTGAAGTTTTAATATCAAGTAGTTTTTGAGTTTTGCTTTGTGTGATCTATTTATGTAATCGAGTCCGTGAGCTATCTATAATAAAGATTAGTGTTGAGTCAAGGGCTTTGCTATCTTGCCATGATCCTGAGAAAGTAGAAAGAATAAAAGAAATAAAAGAGTTCATATTGACCTTATGGATAGTAACAACTTCACACATAGAAAGTATGAGGCATAAAAGTTGTTGAGAGTTGACAAACGTAGTTTTGGTCATCGTTGCAATTAATAGGAAGTAATAAGGAAAGAGAGGTTTTCGCATGCAAACATACTATCTTGGACATCTTTTATGATTGTGAGCACTCATTAAGTATGACATGCTAAAAGAGTTGATATTGGACAAGGAAGACAACGTAATGGTTTATGTTTTCTCACATCTCAGTTAAAGTATGTTGTCATTGATATTCCCAACATGTTGAGCTTGCCTTTCCCCCTCATGCTAGCCAAATTCCTTGCACCAAGTAGAGATACTACTTGTGCTTCCAAATATCCTTATACCCAGTTTTTGCCATGAGAGTCCACCATACCTAGCTATGGATTGAGTAAGATCCTTCAAGTAAGTTGTCATGTTGCAAGCAATAAAAATTGCTCTCTGAATATGTATGACTTATTAGTGCAGAGAAAATAAGCTTTATAAAATCTTGTTATGGAAGCAATAAAAGCGACGGACTGCATAATAAAGGTCCATATACAAGTGGCAATATAAAGTGACGTTCTTTTGCATTAAGATTTTGTGCATACAACCCTAAAAGCACATGACAACCTCTGCTTCCCTCTGCGAAGGGCCTATTTTTTACTTTATGTTTTTACTTTATGCTTGAGTCAAGGTGATCTTCACCTTTCCCTTTTTCATTTTATCCTTTGGCAAGCTCCTTGTGTTTGAAAGATCTTGATATATATATATATATATATATATATATATATTCAATTGGATGTAAGTTAGCATGAATCATTATTGTTGACATCACCCAAAGGTGAATACGTTGGGAGGCAACACAATAAGCCCCTATCTTTCTCAGTGTCCGGTTGAAACTCCATAACCACAAGTATTGCGTGGGTGTTAGCAATTGTAGAACACTATATGATAGTTGAGTATGTGGACTTGCTGAAAAGCTCTATTCTTGACTCTTTCTGATGTTATGATAAATTGCAATTGCTTCAATGATTAAGATTATAGTTTGTTAGTCCCCAGTGAAGTTTCTGAACCATACTTAACATTGTGAATTGATTGTTACTTGAGCACAAGAAATCATATGACAAAATTTATATATGTTCCTGTTATAAGAATGATCATGATGCCCTCATGCCCGTATTTTATTTTTATCGACACCTCTATCTCTAAACATGTGGACATATTTTTTTAATATCGGCTTCCGCTTGAGGACAAGCGAGGTCTAAGCTTGGGGGAGTTGATACGTCCATTTTGCATCATGCTTTTATATCAATATTTATTGCATTATGGGCTGTTATTACACATTATGTATCAATACTTATGGCTATTCTCTCTTATTTTACAAGGTTTACCATGAAGAGTGGGAATGCCGGCAGCTGGAATTCTGGCTGGAAAAGGAGCAAATATTGGAAACCTATTCTGCACAGCTCCAAAATCATGAAACTCCACGAAAGTCAGCTTTGGAATTAATAAAAATTATTGAGCGAAGAAAGCACGAGAGGGGGCCCACACCCTGGCCAGGAGGGTGGGGGGCGCGCCCACCCCTATTGGGCGTGCCCCTGTCTCCTAGGCCCCCTGGTGGCCCTCCGATGCCCATCTTCTGCTATATGAGGCTTTTACCCTGGAAAAAATTCAGAGGCAAGCTTATGGGACGAAACTCCGCCGCCACGAAGCGGAACCTTGGCGGAACCAATCTAGGGCTCCGGCAGAGCTGTTCTGCCGGGGAAACTTCCCTCCGTGAGAGGGAAATCATCACAATCGTCATCACCAATGATCCTCTCATCAGGAGGGGGTCAATCTCCATCAACATCTTCACCAACACCATCTCCTCTCAAACCCTAGTTCATCTCTTGTATCCAATCTTGCATCCAAAACCACAAATTGGTACCTGTGGGTTGCTAGTAGCGTTGATTACTCCTTGTAGTTGATGCTAATTGGTTTACTTGGTGGAAGATCATATGGCCAGATCCTTAATGCATATTATTACTCCTCTAATTATGAACATGAATATGCTTTGTGAGTAGTTATGTTTGTTCCTTAGGACATGGATGAAGTCTTGCTATTAGTAGTCATGTGAATTTGGTATTTGTTCGATATTTTGATGAGATGTATGTTGTCTCTCCTCTAGTGGTGGTATGTGAACATCGACTACATGACACTTCACCATTATTTGGGCCCAGAGGAAGGCATTGGGAAGTAATAAGTAGATGATGGGTTGCTAGAGTGACAGAAGCTTAAACCCTAGTTTATGCGTTGCTTCGTAAGGGGCTGGTTTGGATCCATATGTCTAATGCTGTGGTTAGTGAGGGAGTCCTGGATTAGGGGTGTCCTGATGGCCGGACTATGACCTTTGGCCGGACTCCCGGACTATGAAGATACTAGATTGAAGACTCCATCCCGTGTACGGATAGGGACTTTCCTTAGCATGGAAGGAAAGCTTGGCGATACGATATGAAGATCTCCTCCCATTGTAACCGACTCGGTGTAACCCTAGCCCTCTCCGGTGTCTATATAAACCGGAGAGTTTTAGTCTGTAGGACGAACAACAATCATACCATAGGATAGCTTCTAGGGTTTAGCCTCTCTGATCTCGTGGTAGATCAACTCTTGTAATACCCATACCATCAATATTAATCAAGCAGGAGTAGGGTTTTACCTCCATCGAGAGGGCCCGAACCTGGGTAAAAACATCGTGTCCCTTGTCTCCTGTTACCATCTGCCTAGACGCACAGTTCGGGACCCCCTACCCGAGATCCGCCGGTTTTGACACCGACATTGGTGCTTTCATTGAGAGTTCCTCTGTGTCGTCGCCTTTAGGACTGATGGCTTCTTCGATCATCAACCACGACGCAGTCCGGGGCGAGACTTTTCTCCCCGGACAGATCTTCGTATTCGGCGGCTTTGCAGTGCGGGCCAACTCGTTTGGCCACCTGGAGCAGATCGAAAGCTACGCCCCTGGCCATCAGGTCAGGTTTGGAAGCTTAAACTACACGGCCGACATTCGCGGGGACTTGATCTTCGATGGATTCGATCCACGGCCGAGCGCGCCGCACTGTCTCGATGGGCATGACCTAGCTCTGCCACCGGACAGCGCCTGGAGTGCCGCTCAGGAGTCCGCTCCGACCATTAGTTCGGAGCCGACTGCGCTAACCAAGGATGGACGGTTGGACGCCGCCCCAAGAGCCGTGATCTCTACGGCTATAGAGCCGAATACCAGCCTAGTCCTTTGCAAGGCCCGTGACTCCAAGGTGCCGGAATCCGTTCCGGACTCTGAATCTTCCGCACCCCTTCCGATCGAACCCGATTGGGCTCCGATCATGGAGTTCACCGCCGCGAACGTCTTTCAGCACTCACCCTTTGGCGATATCCTGAACTCCCTAAAGTCTCTCTCTTTGTTAGGAGAGCCCTGGCCGGATTATGGTCAGCAGGGTTGGGATACGGACGATGAAGAAATTAAAAACCCACCCACCACCCACTTTATAGCCACTGTCGACGATCTAACCGACATGCTCGACTTTGACTCCGAAGACATCGACGGTATGGACGCCGATGAAGGAGACGACCAAGAACCAACACCTATAGGGAACTGGAAAACCACCTTGTCATATGACATATACATGGTGGACACCCCCAAAGCAGGGGATGGCGAGGAAAAAACGGAGGATGACCCCTCCAATTAGCAACCCAAGCGCCAACGTCAGCGGCGCCGCTCTAAATCCCGCCAAAGCAAGAACGACGAATCTGGCACCGGAGATAACAACACGTCGGACAGTGCCGAAGATAACCCCTTGCAGCAGAATTCAGTGCAGGAGGCCGAAGGAGCCAGCCCTCATGAGAGAGCGGCCGACAGAGAGGTTGAGGACGACAACTATATGCCTCCCTCCGAAGACGAGGCAAGCCTCGACGACGACGAATTCGTCGTGCTAGAGGATCCCATCGAATAAGGGCGTTTCAAACGCAGGCTTATGGCCACGACACGTAGCCTTAAGAAAAAACAACAACAACTTAGAGCTGACCAAGACTTGCTAGCCGATAGATGGACCGAAGTCCTGGCGGCCGAAGAGTATAAACTCGAGCACCCTTCCAAGAGCTACCCAAAGCGCAGGATGCTACCCCAACTTGAGGAGGAAGCAACTAGACCTACATTACCAGCGTACGATGCGCCCGATCGGCCACCCCGTGGCCGCGACAGAGAGACCTTCGGGCGCTCGACCCAAGCCGCACCCCGGCATCGCTCAAAACATAACTGAGTACGGGGAGACGCAACAGACCTGCGAGACATACTGGACGACAAGGCAAGGAAAACAAGATCGATCTATGGATCGTGTGGGCGCCCCACATCACGTGATGATAACCGTCACACTGAATATGATAAATACGGCCAGGCCGAGTACAATAGACCAAGCTCATCCGAGCTGCGCCACGATATAGCCCAGTACAGGGGCGCCGCACACCCACTATGCTTCACAGACGAAGTAATGGATCATCAAATCCCCGAGGGTTTCAAGCCCGTAAACATTGAATCATATGACGACACAACTGATCCCGCGGTATGGATCGAGGATTACCTCCTTCATATCCACATGGCCCGTGGTGATGATCTACACGCCATCAAATACCTCCCGCTCAAGCTTAAAGGACCAGCTCGACATTGGCTTAACAGCCTGCCAGCAGAGTCAATTAGTTGCTGGGAGGACCTGGAATCCGCATTCCTTGACAACTTCCAAGGCACTTACGTGCGACCACCAGATGCCGATGACCTAAGCCACATAATCCAGCAGCCAGAGGAATCGGCCAGGCAATTCTGGACATGGTTCCTAACCAAGAAAAATCAAATAGTCGATTGTCCGGACGCCGAGGCCCTTGCTGCCTTCAGGCACAACATTCGAGACGAATGGCTTGCCCGACACCTAGGACAGGAAAAGCCGAAATCTATGGCAGCCCTCACGACACTCATGACCCGCTTCTGCGCGGGCAAAGACAGCTGGCTAGCTCGTAGCAATAACATAACCAAGAGCCCTGGTAATTCGGATACCAAGGACAACAATGGCAGGTCACATCACAATAAGCACAAGCGCCGCATTAACGGCGACAATACTGAGGATACGGCAGTCAACGCCGGATTCAGAGGCTCTAAACCCGGTCAACGGAAGAAGCCATTCAAAAGAAACCCTTCGGGCCCATCCAACTTAGACCGGATACTCGATCGCTCGTGCCAGATACACGGCACCCCCGAACAACCAGCCAACCACACCAACAGGGATTGTTGGGTGTTCAAGCAGGCAGGCAAGTTAAGTGCCGAAACCAGAGACAAGGGGCTGCGTAGCGATAACGAGGAGGAGCCCCGGCCGCCAAACAACAGAGGACAGAAGGGATTCCCCCCGCAAGTGTGGACAGTGAACATGATATACGCAACCCATATCCCCAAGAGGGAGCGGAAGCGTGCTCTCAAGGACGTCTATGCGTTGGAGCCAGTCGCCCCAAAGTTCAACCCATGGTCCTCCTGCCCGATCACATTTGATCGAAGGGACCACCCCACCAGCATCCGTCACGCCGGATTCGCCGCATTGGTCCTAGACCCAATCATTGACAGATTTCACCTCACCAGAGTCCTCATGGATGGCGGCAGCAGCCTGAACCTGCTTTATCAGGATACAGTGCGAAAAATGGGTATAGATCCCTCAAGGATCAAACCCACAAAGACAACCTTTAAAGGTGTCATACCGGGTGTAGAAGCCAGCTGTACAGGCTCAGTTACACTCGAAGTGGTCTTCGGATCCTCGGATAATTTCCGAAGCAAAGAGTTAATCTTCGACATAGTCCCATTCCGCAGCGGCTATCACGTCCTGCTCGGACGAACCGCATTTGCAAAATTCAATGCAGTGCCGCACTACGCATATCTCAAGCTCAAGATGCCAGGCCCTCGCGGAGTCATCACGGTAAATGGAAACACTGAACGCTCTCTCCGAACGGAGGAGCACACAGCGGCCCTGGCGGCGGAAGTATAGAGCAGCCTTCAAGGCAGCTCTCCAATCTGGGTATTAAACGTCCGGACAATGTCAAGCACGCCCGAAGCAACCTACAACAGAGCCGCCTGGCATGATCCGAGCAAGCATAGCAGTGCGGCCCCAACCCGAGCCCTCGTCAGATGGTGCTATCGGTACCACGCATACATAATTACGCTTTGAAAATACCATGGGCATAAGGGGAGGGGCACAACTACGGCACACCCAGAATGCGGCTCAACCGCACTAAGGGGCTCCCTATTCAGCCGTTTTCCTTTTTATATATATATATACTTTCAGGACCCAGCTACTCAGAAGGCCTGTCCGGCAATACACTCGCCGAACAAACGATGCAACAGCCAGGGTGAGGACAAGCCGCGTCAAATGTCCAGGTGGTCTCTATAACGAGCTTACCACCTATTTTACTTAAAATCCTGTAGCTTGCCCCTGGAGGGGGGCATGTCAAATAATCCCATCCCTTGCTTATCGCACTATTTGTATCATTCTGCTTTCATAGCAGCAATTTTTTAATAATAAACAATACATAGCCTATATCTATTATTGTATTCCTTTTTATATATATGTTCAGTCATGACATTATGCAACCGTGCACTTTGGTACAGACAATACACCAGGGGCTAAAACACCCCATAACATGGTGTGAGAAGACCGAACACTCTTATGAGTGCGGCACCCCGAACTTATATCACTATCTGCATCGGCTCCGAATCATGTCTTTGGTCAATAGTTGGGTTTGCCCGGCTCCCATGTTTTGGTACCTTACGTTCCGCAATGTTGGTTAAGGTAGCGCTGGGAGAACTACTGCAATTGTGCCCCAGTTGAGCTGGGTTAACACCTCAGTAGAGAAAGCTAAAACTGACCATCATGATAGTGCGAGAGACCGGTTGCTGTTTGCGAGGTTTTTCAAGTCCTTAAAGACTTATGCTGCTTAGAGCGAGGAACTAGACTTATCCGGCCTAGGCGTGGATAGCGCCCTGAACTCGGTCTTCCGAATACTAGGGGCTTCACGGAAATTTAAAATTATAGAATTCTATGGCTAAGTGAGAGTGATAAAGCATTATAAGTCCGACGGCCTGGTTCGTTGTGCTGAGCGCCTCCCTAGATGGACCCAAGAATGGGAACAAGAGCGCTCAGGTTTATCCCGAACACCCCAGCACTCGTGGCATGGGGGTCGAAGCCGACGACTTGCATCTCTTAGATTTGATAAACGGCTGCACAGAAGGTAATATTTTAAATTAACAAGCATTGCTTAGCGCATATGAACAAAGTTTTCAGCGCACAGGATAACAACATGCGAGTCTACTCAAAAATTACATCTTTGGAGCACTCACCTGCTATAATGCGGGCACCCTTTAGGACGCCCTTATAATACATCTCGGGCGTGCGATACTCCTTGCCCGGCGGTGGCGGGTCCGTCACAAGCTTCTCAGCGTCCATCTTGCCCCACTGCACTTTAGCACGGGCAAGGGCCCGACGGGCACCCTCAATGCAGGTGGAATGCTTGATGACTTCAATCCATGGACATGCGTCCACCAGCTGCCGCACCAGACCGAAGTAGCTCCCAGGCATCGCTTCCTTAGGCCACAGCCGAACTATGAGGCCCTTCATGGCCTGTTCGGCCACCTTGTGGAGCTCGACCAGCTGCTTCAGTTGGTCGCTAAGGCGCACCGGATGTCCGGCCTCAGCATACTGAGACCAGAATACCTTCTCCGTCGAGCTTCCTTCCTTGGCCCGGTAGAATGCGGCAGCATTGGACACACTACGGGGCAGATCTTCGAAAGCTCCTGGAGAGCTCCGGATTCGGGTAAGTAACAAGTAATTCACTTTCACGTGCTTGCTTTGCATGAAGAAGGCCTTACCCGCCGCTATCTTCTTTATCGCCTCAATTTCCTGGAGGGCTTTTTGGGCTTCGGCCTTGGCGATTTTGGCACTCTCAAGAGCCGAGGCGAGATCGGACTCTCGAGTCTTCGATTCACGCTCCAAACCCTCGTGTTTTTCCACGAGAGCCTGGAGCTCTTGCCGCACCTCCGCCACCCACGCCTCTTGCTTCTCTCGCTCGGAGCGCTCCAAGGCCGCACTGCTTTCGGCCTTAGACACCGCCTTCTTCAGGGTCGCCACCTCATTCGTGGCCCCTGCAATACCCACGTTATTCTTGTCATTTTTTTGCAACCAAATTCTTTTCTATAAAGTACTACTTTCATAAGGTATTACTCACCTTCCTTGTCCTCGAGCTGCCTCTTGGCAAGGCCGAGCTCGTTTTCGGACCGCTCGAGGCTCTGCTTCAATGCATTGACCTCCATAGTTAGTGCGGCAGAGGTCAGCAGCGCAGCCTGCATTCCCATATCGACATATTTTTATTAGACTCCTGCGTATATCTTTTTAGATCCTCAACTCGGCTTTTCTTTTCCGAATGCCGAACCGAGCATCGGGGGCTACTGTCTATGCGGTAACATTTTTATATGTTTTGAACACATACCTCAAAGCCTGTTAACAGACTTGTATAGCCTTCTGTCAGCCCGCTTTTGGCGGACTGAACCTTTTGAATCACCGCACTCATAACAGTGCGGTGTTCCTCGTCCATGGAGGTGCCGTTAAGCGCCTGCAGCAAATTGTCCGGCGCCTCCGGATGGACGGAGGTCACCGGTGGCGTGGGCTTGCCCTTCTTATGAAGGCGCCGCCTGTCGGACTCTGGAACTGTTGATGGTTCTGAAGAAGTGTCCGGCCCGGGGCCAGAATTAGATCCCTCCGGGGCTTTGCCCCCTTTGGCCTGGAGTCCGGGAGGTTGCCTTGGGGCGCCTCTAGGACCACCTCCACCTGGTTCGGTCCCTTTTGGGACTCCACCTCGGCATCGTCCGCAGGGAGAGGGCAGGGAGCGGTTGGGTTACCCACGCCTGTATTGATGAGAATCCCGGAATAAGGGGACACGATCTCTGCTTTGACAAGACGTGCTAAGGAAACCGCCTCGCTAAACACGTTGAGGTGGAGCAGTAAAATGAATAAAAGCCTGGCCGTGGCGTGAGGTCACGCCGCGGAATACGTCAGCGATTAGATTTGTGTAAATATTATTCTCTCTACGGTGGCATGTGGAACTTATTTTTGCAGAGCCGGACACTATCCTTGTGTTCAAACATCTTCTACGAAGTATTCGGAGGAGGAACCCGCCTTGCAATGCTGAAGACAATTTGCGCTTCGGACTCGTCGTCATTGAAGCCTGGTTCAGGGGCTACTGAGGGAGTCCTGGATTAGGGGGTGTCCGGATGGCCGAACTATGACCTTTGGCCAGACTCCTGGACTATGAAGATACAAGATTGAAGACTCCGCCCCGTGTCCGGATAGGGACTTTCCTTGGCGTGGAAGGCAAGCTTGGCGATACGATATGAAGATCTCCTCCCATTGTAACCGACTCGGTGTAACCCTAGCTCTCTCCGGTGTCTATATAAACCGGAGAGTTTTAGTCCGTAGGACGAACAACAATCATACCATAGGCTAGCTTCTAGGGTTTAGCCTCTCTGATCTCGTGGTAGATCAACTCTTGTAATACCCATACCATCAATATTAATCAAGCAGGAGTAGGGTTTTACCTCCACCGAGAGGGCCCGAATCTGGGTAAAAACATCGTGTCCCTTGTCTCCCGTTACCATCCGCCTAGACGCACAGTTCGGGACCCCCTACCCGAGATCCGCCGGTTTTGACACTGACAGTTAGGTTTACCTTAATACTTCTTTTGTAGTTGCGGATGCATGCAATAGGAGTTAATCATAAGTGGGTTGCTTGTCCAAGTAAGGGCAGTACCCAAGCACCGGTCCACCCACATATCAAAATATCAAAGTACCGAACACGAATCAAATGAGCGTGATGAAAACTAGCTTGACGATAATTCCCATGTGTCCTCGGGAGCTCTTTTCTAATTATAAGAAATTGTCCAGGCTTGTCCTTTGCTACAAAAAGGATTGGGCCACCTTGCTGCACTTTATTTACTTTCATTGCTTGTTACTCGTTACAGTTTATCTTATCACAAAACTATCTGTTACCTACAATTTTAGTCCTTGCAGAGAAAACCTTACTGAAAACCGCTTGTCATTTCCTTCTGCTCCTTGTTGGGTTCGACACTCTTACTTATCGAAAGGACTACGATAGGTCCCCTACACTTGTGGGTCATCACCACTTTGTGAACTTGTCGATTGCAACATACAAGTGCTCAAAGCCCCGACGGCATGAGGGAAAGGGCCCAATATGTCGAGCCCCCAGACCGAGAAGGGCCAGGAGAGAGGGATGGTTTGAAAGGCTTGAGCTGGTTGATGAAGCTTCTTCGAATGGAACTGGCACGCTTCATACTTGGTTACTAGTGCCGTCGCATCCTAGAGGGCAGTGTGCCAGAAGAAACCTTGCCGGAAAGCCTTGCCAGCAAGGGCCCTTGACCCTATGTGGGAGCCACATATGCCTCCATGTATCTCCGCCAACAACCCCAGTCCTTCCTCCCGGGAGATGCAATTCAATTTCACCCCATTCGGTCTCTTTCTGTACAAGACGTTGTCAACGAATTGGTACAGAGTAGACTGGCGGGCTACTCTCTCTGCTTCTTCCTGCTCCTCAGGAAGCTCTCCCATTTGGAGGAATCGGATGGTGTGCTGCGCCCATGCCGGAGCCTGCGGCTCGATGACAAAGACTAAAGGCATCTCTTCTGCCACGGGAGCGGCCATCTCTACGGCCATGGCCTGAGGCCCTACCGGAGTCGGCTGCCCCGCGGCAGGATCAGCATCCACGGCAACACCTTCGCCAGCAGCTCCGGGGAGCTCGGTGGGGAAGTACTTGCCAGGGCATAGCTTCCTCCGCTTGTTCTGACCTGTTGATTGTTCGACGGACGACTGAGTTAACCGAAGCACAAAGGTACCTGGTTCCACAGGTAGCTTGAGGGCAGCATGCTTTGATAGGTAGTCGGCGATGTCATTCTCGACCCGGGGGACATGCTCTGCTTGTATATCGTCAAAGCGCTCCTCCAGTTTCCTCACTTCATTGAAGTAAGCCTCCATCAACGGGCTCTGATAGTCCTTGTTGATCTTCCTGACGACAAGCTGCGAATCGCCCCTGATGATGAGCTTTTTGACTCCGAGGTCTGCTGCGATCCTAAGACTGGCAAGTAAGCCCTCGTATTCGGCGGTGTTGTTCGTTGACATCTCCCGGGGAAAGTGCATTTGGATGACATACTTGAGGTGCTCTCCGGTGGGCGCGACAAGCAGCACACCAGCACCGGCGCCTTGTAGTGAGAAGGCCCCATCAAAGTACATGACCCAATTGCAGCTTGTTTCCTTGCCGGGGAGAGTGGTCTCCTGGACCTCCTCGTCGGGCGTCGAGGTCCATTCCGCAACGAACTCCGCCAAAACTCTACTCTGGATTGTCGAGGTGCTTTCAAACTTTAGATCAAAACTTGACAGCTCCAGGGCCCATTCCACAATCCTTCCTGTTGCATCCGGGTTATACAATATCCTTTACAAAGGAAGACGGGTAACAACGGTGATCTCGTGTGCCTGGAAGTAGTGACGCAGCTTCCTCAAGGCCATAAGGAGGCCGAAGAGCAATTTCTGCACACCAGAGTACCTTAACCTAGCCCTTTGCAAGAGGGAGCTGACAAAGTAAACCGGGTGCTGCATCACCTTCTTCTTCTGCATCACTTCACCTGGCTGTGCAGGCTCTGTGGAGCTTCGGCGCGCCATCCACCAAGCCTGCCGTCGCAATTGTCTCTTCCCTGGCCTCCCTCTGTGCCACTAGCGCAGCGCTGACCAGTTGATTCATCGCCGCCAGATATAGCAGCAATGGCTCTTGTAGTTTAGGTGCAACTAGTATCGGCATGGAGGAGAGGTACTTCTTCAAGTCTTGCAGCGCCGCGTCTACCTTTGGGGTCCACTCCATTGGGCCTGCTTTCTTCAGAATTCTGAAGAAAGGGAGGGCACACTCGGCAGACCTGGAGATGAATCTGCTCATGGTGGCAACACAGCCAGTGAGCCGACGCACATCCTTGATCCGCTTGGGTGCCTCAATTTGTTTGATGGCCTTGATCTTATCAGGGTTTGCCTCATTCCCACGCTGCGACACAAAGAACCCGAGAAGCTTGCCGGACGGGACATCGAAGACACACTTCTCAGCGTTCAACTTGAGGCTGCTCTTGCGCAGGTTTGCAAACGTTTCCGCCAGATCTTGCACGAGCGTTGCCTTGTCCTTGGTTTTGACCACTACGTCATCCATATAAGCTTCCATATTTCTATGTAGTTGGGGCTCAAAACCAACTTGGACTACTCTCGCAAAGGTCGAGCCAGCACTCTTCAACCCGAAAGGCATCCGTAAAAAGCAGTACGTACCACATGGGGTGATGAATGTTGTCTTCTCCTCGAACTACTAGGAAAAGGGCTATAGATAGGATTGATACTAATGGCGCACCAGGTAAGCAGTGCGCCATCTAATGGCGCACCGGTTCGTGGTGCGCCATTAGTGTGGAAGACACTAATGGCGCACCAGGTACACGGTGCGCCACTAGTATTGATTTTTTTCCATTTTTCCATACAGTCTAATGGCGCATGATGCCAAAGTGCGCCATTACTAGTTAGAACTAGTAATGGCGCACCACCCAGACAGTGCGCCATTAGTATATATATATATATATATATATATATATACTTTTTTTGCAAACCCACTAATGGCGCACCGTGTCAAAGTGCGCCATTACTAGTTTAAACTACTAATGGCGCACTTTCCCACAGTGTGCCATTAGCATACATATGTTTTTTTTACTTTTCTGCAAAAAGTAATAATGGTGCACCACCTGCAGGTGCGCCATTAGTAACCAGGGTTACTAATGGCGCATTTTGTGGTGGTGCGCCATTAGTAACCTGGGACCAACAAGATATTTTGGACAGCCCACCTATCCACTCACTTTCCCCACTGCATTCTCTCCACCTCCTCCTCCAAGCTTGTCTCGGCTGCCTCCTCCTCCTCACCTCATTTCCACCATAGATTCATCAAAATTAAGTGGTGAAATTACCTTTTTTTGATAGGTAAGTAAGGGGAAAGCTATCTTCATGATGTAGATCTACTTTTTTTCTCCCTAGCTCGCTCCAACAACGTGCACATGCACTTTTTGTGGCCTAGCTAGATCTATGTATGTTTGTGGTGTTGCTTGTGTTTGTGGTGTTGCATATATGTTTGTGTTTGCAGGTACCGGTATTTGAAATGCGATAGTTGCCAATATTTTGCCGGAATGTTGATTCATTTCCGTTTCGGCGAGAATTTTGGCACTATGCATTCTTTTTGGTCCTATTTTTAGGGAAGGTCATGCCAAAATTTTTCTTGGTTCTAAAATATCGTTTTGCTCTACCCCGCAGGCGACCATAGTCTGCACGATGACTGAAGGCATCATGAATAGGTTTTTGAGCTCCGCGAAGGCCGAGATGCTTCAAAAGAACGAGACGGAGATAAGATGTCCGTGTCGAAGATGCAAGCTGAAGAGCCTTATTGCGGACCCGGATTCCGGGCAGGTGCGGGACCACCTGCTCTTGCGTGGTTTCATGGATGGCTATCGGTGGCAAGGTGATGAAGATGACTATGAAGTCGTCCATGGGGGCCAGGCAAGAAATGAGGAAGGGCAACAAGACAACCACCGCGGCGAGGGCGGGCGAGAAGACGAAGAATCTCCATGACATGGTCACGACGGTGATGATGTACACAATCATCATGTAGAAGATGTCGTACATGATGATGAGGAAGATCAAGACGAAGGGCATGATCATGAAGATGAAGATGCCGGAGCGGACAACGATGGAGGCTGGGTGCAGGACCCTCATATTCAAGAGCTGCTTCGCAAGCAGACAGATAACGCAAGAGCTGCCGCCCGAGAGAAAGCCAAGCTGGATCAACTGGATATAGACGCGGTTACTCCATTGTATGAAGGATGCAGGCCCGAGGATACCCGCCTGAAAGTAACGCTCATGGCTCTGGAGATGAAGGTAAAACACAAAATGACCGACGCATGCTTCGACGAGAACATGTCATTCTGGCACGAACGTCTTCCCAAGGGGAACAAGTGCCCGACCAATTTCGAGGAGGTGAAGAAAATCGTGTGTCCTCTGGATTAACCGCACGTGAAATACCATGTGTGCATGAACAATTGCATCATTTATCGGGATGAGCACGCGGAGTCTACCATATGTCCGGTGCGCGGCGTCACTCAATACAAGAAGAGGAAGAAAGCTCCTCGAAAATCAGTGTGGTACTTTCCGATCACTCCTCGTCTACAGCGGTATTTCGCGGACCCTAAGGTAGCAAAGCTCCTGCGTTGGGACGCGGATAGGGAGGAGAAGAAGCGGGAAGATGACGGAAATGATCCGGAGATAAATAAAAAAGACAAGATGCTGAGTCACCCTAAGGATGTGAGCCAGTGGCCAGCGTTGAACTTCGAATACCCAAAATTGGGGAAGGATCCAAGGAACATCATGTTGGGCGCGAGCACCGATGGAGTCAATCCGTTTAGCAGCCAGAGAAGCACACATAGCACCTGGCATGTGTTTGTGTGGATGTACAACCTTCCCCCCTGGTTTTGCATCAAGAGGAAGTACATTCACATGAGTATGCTAATTGAAGGGCCGAAACAACTAGGGAACGACATCAATCTATATCTGGGGCTGTTGAAGGAGGAGCTAGACACGCTGTGGAAAACGCCAGCCAATACGTGGGACGCCGCAGAGAAAGAATATTTCCCTATGAGAGCCGCACTGCTCACGACGGTGCACGGCTATCTCGGTTACGGATATCTCGCGGGGCAGGTAGTCCACGGATTTTCTGGATGCGTAAGGTGCATGGATGACACAACGTATCGCCAGCTAGATAGAGATCCCGGGTCTGCGAAAACCGTGTTCATGGGACATCGAAGGTGGCTTCACGACGATGACCCGTGGAGGAAACGCAAGGATCTGTTCGATGGTGAAACCGAACCCCAAAAACGCCCGTGTACGAGGAGTGGCGAGGAAATAGACGAGCTGTTGAAAAATTGGAAAGACTACCCACTGCCGGGAAAGAAGCAAAAGGCGCTAGAGCCGGGAAAGAAGCGAAAGGCGCCAGAGCCGCTGCTGAAGGTATGGAAAACAAGGTCTGTTTTCTGGGACTTGCCGTACTGGAAGATCCACCGTGTGCCTCACAGCCTTGATGTCATGCATATCATGAAGAACATGTGCGAGAGTCTGCTTGGTACCCTGCTCAACATGCCAGAGAGGACCAAAGATGTGCCAAAAGCAAGGGCAGACTTGAAATCAATGGGCATCAGGCAGGAGCTTCACGCTAATGATGATGATGATGATGATGATGAGGCGAAGTAGGACACAGAAAGTCGTCGCAAAGGCAAAAAGGCCAAGAAGACCGGAAATGACTACCCTCCCGCGTGCTTCACTCTAAGTTAGGAGGAGATCGAGCAGTTTTTCACCTGCCTCCTAGGAGTAAAACTTCCTTACGGTTACGCGGGGAAGATAAGCAGATACCTAGACCCAGCAAAGTAGAAGTTCAGCGGGATGAAGTCTCACGACTGTCACGTGCTGATGACGCAGATACTTCCAGTTGCAATCCGTTGGATCATGGACGCGCACGTCCGTGAAATGCTATTTGGCCTATGCAACTTTTTTGACATCATCTCTCGGAAGTCCATTAGCGTGAGGCAACTCAGAAGGCTACAGGAAGAGATCGTGGTGATACTATGCGAGCTTGAGATGTACTTCCCGCCTGCATTCTTCGACGTTATGGTGCATCTGCTGGTCCATATCGTGGAGGATATCATCCAACTCGGGCCGACGTTCCTGCACAGCATGATGTCGTTTGAAAGGATGAATGGTGTCATCAAAGGATACGTTCTAAACATGTCACCTCCAGAGGGAAGTATAGCCAGGGGCTTTATGACTGAAGAGTGCATCTCCTACTGCACGAATTATCTAGGCATCGAGAACCCCATTGGTCTGCCCGTCAACAGGCACCTCGGCAGGCTCGCTGGATGGGGTCACCGTGAGGGTCGCTGCGAAATGCATGTCGACTTTGAGGGTCGACTCGCCGACTTTAAAGGAGCAAACCTAGTCGCGCTACAACACATAGACGTGGTCGATCCTTGGGTGGTAGAGCACAAAACCTTTATTGAGAAGACGTACAATGACCGAGGCCAACAGAGGACGGACGGAGATATAATCAAAGAGCACAACTCATGTTTCACGCGTTGGTTCAAGCAGAAGCTTCTGTCGTACCCTTTACATGAGGATTCTTCCGCGGAAGAACAACTCATATTCGCCTTGTCACAGGGCACCGAGCACAACCTGATGGCCTATGAGGCGTACGATATCAACAGCTACACATTCTACACCGAGGACAAGGACATGAAGAGCGATGGTTATCAGAACTCCGGAGTAACAATGGAATCCTACACCGGCAACGACAAGGACAGATAGTACGGAAGGATCGAGGAGATCTGGGAGCTGAGCTATGCTGGAGAGAAGGTCCCGATGTTCCATGTCAGATGGTCCAAGAGCGTCCTAAAAGCAGACCAGTATTTCACCACCATGGTTATACCCGAAGCCAAATCCAAGACCGCGGGCGCAAACGTCACCGCGAAAAATGAGCCATGGGTACTAGCTTCCCAAGTGGACCAATGCTTCTTCATTACCGACCCGCCAAAGCCCAGTCGTGTTGTCGTGAGGAGAGGCAAAAGGAAGATCATCGGAATGGATGGAGTAGCCAATGAGCAAGACTTTGACAAGTACGGCGACCCGAAGATCGAACATGACGACGACGATGAAGTAGCAACACACACCACAAGAAGAAGCAGGACCACCCTACCTAAAGGACGTCCGTTCCTCAGAAAAACTCCATTTGCGAAAAAGAAGGGCAAGAAGATTGTGAATAGATAGCTAGCTAAGATCGATTGTATTTAAATCATAGTCTTCATTTCTCGATTGTATTTCATGGGCACTTTTTGATATCATGAATATTTTTAAATTTCATGGGCACTTTTTGAATTCATGAGGACACTTGATCTCGATCCCCCTCCATCTCGATCTCGATCCCCCCTCAATCTCGATCTCGATCCCCCTCCATCTCGATCCCACCCGCACCCTCCCCCGCTAGCTCCACCGACGCTGATGACCCACCGCAACCCTCCTCCGCTCCACCGCCGCCGACGAGCACCCGGCCCCCCGCACCCTCCCCCGCTCCACCGCCGCCAATGGGCACCCCCGAACCCTCCCCCG
>NC_041381.1:650100271-650120218 GCF_002162155.2 Triticum dicoccoides | reverse complement strand
CCCCTCCCTCCTTCCTCTTGCATCCTCTGTTCAAATTTTTTTCCTGATTTTTTTAGTGGATGAGTACTTGATGTAGATTCGATACTGTGGGAATATAATGATAGTTATTTCTTGCTATGATGATTGCAGCCAATATTAGTAAGTAACTATTGCGTTGTGAGGTTTCTGGATTAACTAACAGGTTTAAGTTCAGAGCCAAACAGTAGAGGTCAGTAATCGTAATTATTTTATTCCAAACTGCAACCAAGCTAAGGTAGTATTTTAGCAAGCATTTGATGCCTTTGATTATTGAAAGGAATCAAACAGTCATTTTTGCCCATTTCTGTGGTTATTGGAGTAGCATCCTCTGCTTTCTCTTACCAGCAGAGCATGACTGTTACTGCATGTTTCTCAAGATATACATGCTGAAGTTTCTGTAACAATCAAGGAGAACATTTGGAAACAAAATATGATTTAAGATACACAACAAGTAGCAGGTAACATCACAAATTAGGATTTTTCTACTAGCTAGTATGCTGAAGCAGGTTGCAGGGGCCAGATTTCTACTGCCACAAAGTTAAAGTAAATGCCATTTTTAGTTCTGATGATGGGTGGCAGGAAGCTGCACTTTGAGATGCAGGGTTGTACATTTGAGAGTAAATTAGGATTATTTTGGACAATGAGCAGAGCTTAGGTAAGGAAATGTTCTTTATTAGTTAAGTATATGTGCTGCTACTCATGTTGCTGCTGGTGCTTTGGGTGATTTGACAGGCTGAAGCTATACTAGTTAAGTATATAGAGCACCACCCAAGATGTATGTACATACCCAGCTATCATCAGTAACTTAAACAAAACAGTTGGATGTTCTTGGAGTTTCTTTGTTGAATCTCAAACTGCAACAAACAAATCGGGACAAATTCCTTTTTTTACAAAAGATCGACCGGTCGAAGTTTTGGTTGCCGCTCTATCTAGTGTGAACAGTTTACGACATGCTTCAGACTTACTTTGATGGTTGCAATATAACTTTTGATCCATCTTTGGTACTAATATCAAAGAGGTATACAGGTGGTGAGTACAGGAGCTAAGAGTCTCAAGATCAGATCAATTTGCCTATGTTGCTTCCAAGGAGTTGTTCTCTGTCTGGTCCAATTCTGAAGAAATAAAAAGTGAATAGTTTGTTTGTTCCCTATGTGGTCACTATATTTTTTGAGTACTGACATTAGTTATGTTTGTTAGCAGCAAGATATTTAAATGAAGCTTGTTCTTTTTCAACTGTTCAACTGATGCCATGAAACTGAATATAGTAGTTGAAAACCCTGTTTTTCTTCCTGATCGTGAAAATTTGAAGTCATGTTTGTGTTTTGGTTTTGTTGGTTGACAATTATGTTTAGTTTTTCATTTCATGGGTGCTGTAAAATATGCAGGTGGTGAGTTGAGGCTCAGCATACAGCTTGTTTGGACTAACCAAGAGGACGAGGTATGTTGCTTGCCCAAGCTAAGTGACACGTACGCGCCAAGTTTTCCGTTATATAATTACCTGTTAGTGCTTAGTTAAACCTTGCTGCTATTAGATCTGGAATAGAAGCTCACATAAGTTGAGCTGTTTTTTGTCCATATGAAAGCAGATGACCATATGGTCTGTGGCCTTTTCATCCATATGAAAGTAGAGGCACATTGTGGTGCTAGTTTGCTGGGTTTTGTTTCCGACCATCATGTCGTGATGACTTTGCAGGTACCCCGAGAGGCCCTTGAGTTTGCCGGAATGTTGATTAACTTCCGTTCCGACAAATTCCGGTACTCCATATGTCCTATTTTCAGCAAAGGTCATGCTGAAATTTTCCGTGAATTTTAGCATGAATTTGCTAAAAATAGGACATATGGGGTACTTGCGACTAATGCATGGGCCGGGGTATCTTAGTACTTAATTAAGTAGGATCAACTGCCCCTTTATTCTTGCTGCATTAAACCATAGGTGGCAATAGAGCCAAGTGATTAGGTCCAACTTAGAATTCTCCTTAGCATCGATAAACCCTAGATGATAAACCCAACATAGGTGGCAATAGAGCCAAGTGATTAGTGCCAAGTGATTAGGCCCAACCTAGGGTGCCTCGGCATCGATAAACCCTAAATGATGAAAACTTAACTTGCCTGCCCCGGATGCCTCGGTGTCGATGAGAACCTAAATGATGTATGCTTAGGCTTTTAGGGTGCCTCGGCGTCGACAAACCCTAAATGATGAAAGCTTAGGCTTTTAGGGTGCCTCGGTGTCGACAAACCCTAAATGATGAGATCATGATCTTGTTCCTTGACCAAACTTTTTTCCTATTTAGAGCGAAACATGGACCACAACGATGAGGCCGGTGGTTCGGATGGCAAGCAATTCTGGGAGCTGTCCCACGAGATGGAGGAACAACCTCACTGCTATGAGGACGCCGCGGAAGACACCGATCTTGATTACACAACCCCTAGTGGCGTCGGGGATGACACCACTGATGGTGCCGCCGAGGATGCCACCACTGATGATGGCGGCGCACACACAGATGGCAGCCAACCGAAGAAGCAAAGGAAGGACCGGCGTCCGAATGCGCTCCGCACCCTCAAGGAGGAATTCACTCAAGTGGACTCCGACGGGAATCCAACGGAGCCCAAACATATAGTCAAGGGGTACTCGGTTCAGCTCGGGTGCATTCTCCGGAGCACCGTCTCGATCAACACCGAGAACCTTAGGCATAAGGACCGAGGGAATTTGTGCAACCTCCTCTTCACGAAGCTGCACGAACAATACAAGTTCCCCGCCGAATTTGAAAACACACGCCTCTCAGGGAATAAAGTGAACAGTGCCGCCCTCACGAAGATGAGCACGACCCTGTCTACTTGGAGAAGCGCGGTGAAGAGAATGATTGATAAAGGTGATACTTATGAGAAGATCAAGGCGAAATATCCTTTGATGAGCGAAGATGAGTACAAGGAGTTCAAGATCAAGTGCGAGAGCAGCACAACCTCCGAATCAAGTCAGTGGGGGAAAGAAATGCGGGAGTTGAACTTAGGGGAACACAAACTCGGTCCCGGCGGTTACAGAGTGGCGGAGCCTATATGGGTCAAGGAGGACGCAGAGCGTGCCGAGCAAGGCCTACCGTCCCGCTTCGAGAAATACAGCGGTAACAAGCAGACCAGGAACTATGTCAGGGCCCGGTACAAGGAGGACCCGATAACAAAGGAGCTTACCACGGATCCGAAGACTAGGGCACTTGAGCTTGTTCTGGTAAGGAATACACCCCCGCGTAATTAGCTCCATATGGTTGCACTCTAATTAATCCCCAATATTTCTAAATGGTTAACGTTCCTTTCGCAGGACACTGAAAGCAGTAGCATGGGGTCGTCTCAGAGCTCCCCTTTCGACACCCCTTTTAATAGGGCGTTGAACATAATGAAAAGCAAGGATAAGCTCACTAAGCCGATGTCAGCTGGTCGTGTGGCCGACAAAGGCTTGTCCACAAAATGGGGGTCATACTATACCGCTGGTGTGCGGAAGGAGAAAAAGGCCATCTCGGAAAGCCAGACGCGCGAGGTTGAAGCACTCAAGGCACAAGTGGCGCGCATTCCGGAGCTTGTCCAAGAGCAAGTGGAACAACAAGTGGGAACGAAGCTCAACGCCATGGTGCCTACGTTGATTCATGGGTTGACGACGTGGATTGCGGGCGGTCAACAGGGGCCTCCCCCGGTTCCTAGCTTCACAGCCAGCAACTCGCACAGCGCGCATGCGGCGCCATTAGTGTCTCCGGCGGCGCCATTGGTGTCTCCGGTGGCGACGCCATTGGTGTCTCCAGCGGAGGCGGTATTCGTGTCTCCGGCGCCGGCTTGGCATTGGAGCTTAATGCACCCGGGTGTACGCCGGCCGGCACCTCGCCAGCAAGCGCCCCCTCCGTTAGTTGCACGCCCGCCGTTGGTGGTGCCTCGACATTAGCCGAGCTCGACGGCATCACGGTAACTAAGCCTCTCGGCCGATGACTTCATCTCCTTGCCTTTGACTGGGCATCCTTGACGCCCTGTACATGTTATCGCAGGGCGCCGCCGACATTCCTTGCACTCTTCTGCACTTCGTGGGCGCCGAGTTGGCCGATGTCGCCAAGGGAAGAATCGTTCAACCGGACAACCGCATGTTCCACGGTAATCCGATGGCATCCACAATGTATAGGGTGGAAGTGGTTCGGGTGCTGCCAGGCTGCGACAAGCTGTTACCTCTGATTCAACCCGCTGGGGCCGATGAAGAAGATGAGATGACCCTCAGCGCCTGCGTAGACTGGCCCCTGCTTTGGCCGAAGAGCCAGATTTGTTTGGGGGCGGGGGAGACCACCCCACAGACAAGACCGCCAGTCGTGCCGGCGCCAAGCCATGGCAAGAATGCCGCAACGCTACTGGACCTGCCAGACATCCCTGTGCTGGACATCCCTATGGCACAGGATACGGACATCCCTATGGCACAAGATCCGGACGACGACGACAACGATGACGGTACATTTACCAAAGTCGATAAGTACTTTGCCGAACATGGGTACGCTGACGAGTTCTGCGGGCCTCTTTCCCAAGAACCCAACCAAGACGACCGCAATCTAGCTGGTACGACGGAGAAATCCAATTGCAATAGGCATCATCTAGCGTTCAGTTCTCAGGACACGCCTCCAGCTCCCGCCTTCACCGAGCCTCAGATAGCTGAGGTGCGAAATATTATCAGCCCCAACACGCTCAAGAAGGCGGTCTATGAGCAGAACTCGGTCCCATTACAGGAGATCAAGAAGAAGGGACGGAAGCGAAAGACTAACAAGGGCGCCGGTGCGAGCCAGCCGGCACCGAGTTCGATCCGTGCTCAGGACGGGCCACCTTCACCTAAGGATATCTCAAGGAGGGTGCATGTGGCGGGTAGGGCGATGCTACCGCCAAACATGCTGAATGCTGCAACCAGTGCTATGCGGAGTCTGCACGACAGTGTTCTTTCTTTGGAGAAGCGGCGTCTCAGAGAGAATGATGTGGCATACCCGGTTTTCGTGGCCAAGGTGCCAGAGGGCAAGGGCTTTGTGGATGGTGACATCGGGGGTACGATCGTCCTGCGGTTTGATGACATCTTTGCTATGTTTAACCTTCATCCGCTGCACTACACCTTCGTTCGGCTGTTTTCGCTGAGTATGGAGATGCGGATCATTAGAGACAAGACCCCGGACATCGTGATAGTCGACCCCTTCTACATGCGTGCCAAGCACTTGAGCAGCGCTGGGGACCGCCAAGTTGCGAGTTCACACCTCGAAGGCGTCATTCTGGCAAACCCAGATAAGGATAACTTCCTTGTGGCTTACATATGATTTCTTAGATTTCAATCGTTCTTTTTTTCTTCTAACATTCCGTGTTCTGTGCAGTGACACACATTGCACACTCATCCTCTTAAGCCCGAAATATTCCACGGCCACGTATTTCGACCCGAACCGTAACTCCAAGATAGACTACACAAATGTCAAGAAAGTTCTTGATGATGTTCTCCCCAGCTACGCCAAATCTAGAGGCACCTTCACCAGGGCAGTTCGTAAGTACGGCAAGCACACCTTCTCACACAATACGAATTTCTGCTGCGTCAAGCAGCCGCCTGGCGGTCAGAAGGATGCCTACTACACCCTCCATCACATGCGGGCGATCGTAAGGGACCATCATCAACTTCTGCTACCAGATAGTCTCAAAGATTGGCCCGCAAGGTTATCGGCAACCCAGGACGCGGACCTCAGACAAGAATTCTTTCGCATCCAGTCGGAGTTTGCGGACATCATCCATCAAGATGTCCTTCATACCTCGGGGCAATTCTACCTCAGATATCAACCGTCCAACAATGAGATAGATGGAATGCTACAAATGCAGGGTGACAACGACCGCGATTTCATGACCATCACGACAGACGGCGGCTTCATCCACGCTCCTGTCCGATGAGTCGAGTCGAAAGTAGTGATGTGTAGTTCTGAAACATTGATTGGCTCATGTTGTAATTAAACTTTAATGAATTCGTATGTCTCTTTGGTTTGGACAGTCATTCAACTTAGATGTAATCGATGCTATTTATTAGTAGGAACGTGAATCGTGCTATTAATGTCTTGCTTTTCTCTTCCGATCCTTTTGTTGCATACTTACATATTGCTTATGTATTGTCTGTTGTTTGGCTTGTGCATGGAGATGCCATCGTATGTCGTGTACAAGGGTAAGGTTATCGGAGTCTACGACGACTGGGAGGAGTGTCGGAGACAGGTTCACCGTTTCAGCGGTAATAGTTACAAAGGGTACACCACTAGGGCGGAGGCCGAATCTAGATATGCCCGCTGTCTAGCGGGAGAGAGGAGGGAGCGTTGGAGGAACCAGATGAAGACCAGTTTGATCGCGATGATGCTCATTGTGATGACCGCAGCTCTCTTTTATGTGGTGGTAGTTTAGATGATCGATATTGACTTGTAATGTGAAGACAAACTCGATACTCGCGGTCTTGAGACTTGTAATGTTTTATCTTTGTTCGGTCTTTTGAATTCGGAGACTAATGTGATGAATTGTATTCGGAGACTAATCTTCTATTGTATTCGATGAATCTGCTGTTGCTGTGTGTTGCTGTCTATATTCTGTCCAATAATATATTTTGTAACCTGTGCAAAAATCAGAAAATCAAAAAAACAAACAAACCAAATATTCATACTAATGGCGCATCAAGGCAGAGTGCGCTATTAGTATGCCAAAGGATACTAATGGCGCATCAAGGCAGAGTGCGCCATTAGTATGACAAAGCACATGATTACATATGGCCCCCCAGGAGGCATACTAATGGCGCATGGAGTAACATACTAATGGCGCACTACTTGGTGCGCCATTAGTATACCAGATACTAATGGCGCACCAGTGGTGCGCCATTAGTAAAAAATTCTAGTGGTGTGCTACTAATGGCGCACCGGTAGTGCGCCATTAGTAGGCAAAACCGGTGCGCCATTAGTAGGCCTTTTCCTAGTAGTGTTGTCTTCTTTTGTCATGAAGATCTGGTGGTACCCTAAGTAGGCGTCGAGGAATGATAACAGGTCACACCCGGCCATAGAGTCAACAATCTGGTCGATGCGCGGTAACGGGAAGGGATCCTTTGGACAAGCTTTATTGATGTCCGTGTAATCAATACATAGTCTCCACTTCCCGTTTGCCTTGCGCACCACTACCGGGTTGGCCAACCACGTCGGATGGAGCACCCCCCTCACCAAACCTGCCGCCTCTAGTTTCCTGATCTCCTCCGTGATGAACTCCGGCCTCTCCAGAGCTTGCTTCCTGACCTTCTGCTTGACGAGCCGTGCATGAGGACAAACGGCAAGATGGTGCTCAATCACTTCCCTGGGAACACCGGGGATGTCGGATGCTTGCCATGCAAACACATCAACATTCTCCCGCAGGAAAGTGACGTGCTCGCTTCCCTATTTGCCATCGAGGGTGGAGCTTATGGTGAAATCCCCTACCGTGCCGTCCTCCTTGACGGACACCTTCTTGGTCTCTGGTGGCGCAGCTCTAGACTTCTTTCTCTTGACGGCGGAGCTCTCTGGCACATCCTCGATGGAAACACAACACCCCGAAGAGGTGCGCTTGCCGGAGTGGGTGCGAGGAGTCCCGCCAGTCTTCTTTCCTCCCGGGGCCTCAACGGCGGGAGTAGGTACCTTGGTGGTAGCTACTGCAACCGCTTCCCGGTAAAGTTGGTCAGCGCAAATCAACGCGTCTTTCCTGTCGGAGGGGACGGTGATGATGTTCATCGGCCAGGGCATCTTCAGCGTGTTGTAGGCATAGTGAGAGGCCTCCATGAACTTGGCCAGCACCGGGCGGCCGAGGATCCCGTTGTAAGGGGGATCTCGGCCACATCAAAGATAATCCCTCCGTCCTGTAGTTTAGCTCACCTCTGAACGTCATGGGCAGCGTGACCTTCCCCTTCGGCTGGATCCTCCCCAGGTTGACCCCTTGGAATGTTCCCGTCTCCTCAAGGTCTCCATCAGGGATCTGCAGCCTCTTGACCACAACAAGAGAGATCAAGTTCAGACCGGCCCCGCTGTCGACTAGCATCTTTGTCACCTTGAGGTTGCGGATTGTTGGTGAGACCAACAACGGCAAGCATTCGACCGCAGTATTGCGGTCAGGATGGTCCTCGGTGTCGAAGATGATAGGCGTGCTGAACCACTTCAGTGGCTTCTGTGCATCGAGTGATGGCTCTGCCGCCTTGATCTCACGCACCCACTGCTTGAGCTGGCGGTGGGACGCATGTAGCGAGGCGCCACCATCGACACACATGGCCTCCGTAGCTTTCTGAAACTCATGGTCGCCGGACTCATCGTCCTCGTCGTGATCATCATCTTCCTGCTTCTTATCGCGGCCCCGTGCGGGTCTGTCCTACTGATTATCCTTACCGTGCCGTCCTTCCTGACCGCAGCGCTTCTTGCCGGATCCTCCGGCACCATCTTGGCCCTTCTCCTTGTCCCGCCTCTCATACTCAGCCTTCTGCTTCTCGGTGAGCATCTCTACTTGTCGACAGTTCTAGAGATCGTGGCCTATGGTGCGGTGGATCTTGCAATACTGCTTGTCGGAGCCCCCCGGCTTGTCGGCAGCCGCCAAGCCCCGGCAGGTGGCACACCCAGCAACCTCCTTGCCGGGGTCGCTTGCCTTGGCCTTTTTGGTGGTGCCGGTGTCGCCGGACCCCTCGACGGCAAGCACGGTCTTGCCCTTGCGCTTCCTGTTACGATGCCGACCCTTCTTCGCCGGGACAGCGGATCATCTGTGGAGTCAGTTTCCGCACCGGCGTCTTCGCCTGGGTACTTCCTCCCCTCTTCATCCCGAGCGCACCTGTCGGCCAGAACATAGAGTTCTGCCACATCTTTGACCTTGTTCATCGCCAGCTCTTCACGCATCTTGCGGTTGCGCATGTTCTGGTGGAACGCGCTGATCACAGCGGCGTGATGAACGTCTGGGATGTTGTATTGCACTCGGCTGAACCTTTGTATGTACTTGTGCAGGTTCTCTCCTTCCTTCTGGGGGATGATATGCAGATCGCTCGCCTGGTCGCTCGCCTGGCCATGAGCTTGGTGGCCTCCAGTAAATGCGCCAACAAACTCATGACACAGATCCGCCCAAGAAGAAATGGAGTCCACCGGCAACTGCATCAACCATGACATAACATTGGGCTTGAGTGCCAATGGGAAGTAATTGGCGAGCACCTTATCGTTGCGAGCCCCAGCACCTTGCTTCGCTATCGTGTAAATGCTGAGGAACTCCGACGGGCGAGTCTTTCCGTTATACTTCTCGCCAACATTGGGCTTGAACGTGTGGTGGGAGGGCCACTGGAACTGCCGCAGCTCACGAGTGAAGGCCCGACAACCCACCTCATAAGGTAGGCCACCGTAGCCTCCCGGTGTTGGGTGGTCCATAGTGGGCCCTGCCCGCCTGTCCGACTGGTGGCGCGTATCGCGTCGGCGCTCAATGGTGGTTCGAGCGTCTTCGTGAGCTCGCTCGCAAAGAACTTGGCGCTGATCGCAGTGGGTTCGCGGGTCGGACGACGCGATGGAGGCATCATCACGAGCGTCGCCGCGACGGGTCGACATCCATGGTAGCTGGCGCGAAGGAGGGGAATGCACCATGGCTGCGTCGCCCCCGGCCCGTCCACCACTGGCATGCCGTGGCTTGACCGAGCGATGGCCTGTGGGCCCCGCCGGCCAATGCTCATCTTGATTGGAGATGCCGACGAGGCTCCAGGCGGTGGACCTCCATTCGTCGAGCTTCTCCGCAGCAGGAGGGAAGTCGAGAAGTAGTTGCGCGCGCCAGGGCTTCCGCTGGTGTGGGCGGTGGCGAAAGCTGTGTGGATAATACGTCTCCATTGTATCTACTTTTTCAAACACTTCTACCTTGTTTCGGACTCTAACTTGTATGATTTGAATGGAAATAACCCGGACTAACGTCGTCTTCAGCAGAATTGCCATGATGTTGTTTTATGTGCAGAAAATAAAAGTTCTCGGAATGACCTGAAACTCCACAGAACATCTTAGAAAAAATAATAAAAAATCCTCGCCAAAGATGAAGACCAGGGGGCCCACACCCTTTCCACGAGGGTGGGGGCGCCCCCCCCCCTCTTGGGCGCGCCCCCTACCTCGTGGGCCCCCTAGTGGCCCTCTGACGCCAACTCCAACTCCATATATTGGCTTTCGGGGAGAAAAAAATCAGAGAGAAGAATCATCGCATTTTACGATACGGAGCCGCCGCCAAGCCCTAATCTCTCTCAAGAGGGCTGATCTGGAGTCCGTTCGGGGCTCTAGAGAGGGGGATTCGTTGCCGTCGTCATCATCAACCATCCTCCATCACCAATTTCATGATGCTCACTGCCGTGCGTGAGTAATTCCATCGTAGGCTTGCTGGACGGTGATGGGTTGGATGAGATTTATCATGTAATCGAGTCAGTTTTGTTAGGGTTTGATCCCTAGTATCCACTATGTTCTGAGATTCATGTTGCTATGACTTTGCTATGCTTAATGCTTGTCACTAGGGCCCGAGTGCCATGATTTCAGATCTGAACCTATTATGTTTTCATGAATATATGTGTGTTCTTGATCCTATCTTGCAAGTCTATAGTCACCTACTATGTGTTATGATCCGGCAACCCCGAAGTGACAATAATCGGGACCACTCCTAGTGATGACCATAGTTTGAGGAGTTAATGTATTCACTATGTGCTAATGCTTTGTTCCGGTTCTCTATTAAAAGGAGGCCTTAATATCCCTTAGTTTCCAATAGGACCCCGCTGCCACGGGAGGGTAGGACAAAAGATGTCATGCAAGTTCTTTTCCATAAGCACGTATGACTATATTCGGAATACATGCCTACATTACATTGATGAATTGGAGCTAGTTCTGTGTCACCCTATGTTATGACTGTTACATGACGAACTGCATCCGGCATCATTATCCATCACCAATCCGGTGCCTACGAGTTTTCCATATACTGGTTCTCGCTTATTTACTTTTCTGTTGCTACTGTTACAATCACTACAAAATACCAAAAATATTTCTTTTGCTGTCTTTACTTTTGTTACCGTTACCACTACTATCATATTACTTTGCTACTAAACACTTTGCTGTAGATACTAAGTTTCCAGGTGTGGTTGAATTGACAACTCAGCTGCTAATACTTGAGAATATTCTTTGGCTCCCCTTGTGTCGAATCAATAAATTTGGGTTGAATACTCTACCCTCGAAAACTTTTGTGATCCCCTATACTTGTGGGTTATCAAGACCTTTTTCTAGCACCGTTGCCGGGGAGCATAGCTCTATACTTTGAGTCACTTGGGATTTATATCTGCTGGACACTATGAAGAACTTGAAAGACGATTGAACTACTATTTTGCCGTCAACTACGAGGGGAGGTAAGGAACTGCCATCTAGCTCTGCACTAGATTCTCCTTCCGTTATAAGTAAGCTTGCGACACCTAAACCTGTTACTGCTATGAATTCTGATATGTCGCATGTTATTGATGATGCCACTTCTGCTATGCATGATACTTATGATGAAACTACTTCTATGCTTGATAATACTGTGCCCCTTGGTAAATTTCTCGATGAGCAAATTGCTAGGTCTAGAGAAAGGGAAATTATTGAATCTGAATACGATGATGAGAGTGATGATGAAAATATGCCTGCTATTCCTGAGGGTTATCTTTTTGATGCAGAATCTTCTGCAACTATTTTTGCTTGCCAGGATAGATACGAACTTAAGAGGTTGCTAGTCAAATGGAGTAAAGAATCTCTTAGAGATAGAATGAGACCCGACCCTGCTTTTGCTACTTCACCTATTTGTGTTCCCGATAAGGATTATTATGAATTTTCTGTTGATCCAGATATAATTACTTTGGTTGAATCTGATCCTTTCTATGGCTATGAATCTGAAACTGTTGTGGCACATCTTACTAAGTTAAATGATATAGCCGCCCTGTTTACTAATGACGAGAGATCGCGCTACCTTTATTTACTCAAAATATTTCCGTTCTCATTAAAGGGTGATGCTAAGATATGGTTTAATTCTCTTGATCCTGGTAGTGTGCGTAGTCCCCAGGATATGATTTATTACTTCTCTGCTAAATATTTCCCTGCTCATGAGAAACAAGCTGCCTTGAGGGAAATATACAACTTCGTGCAAATTGAAGAAGAGAGTCTCCCACAAGCTTGGGGGAGGCTTCTCAAGTTACTTAATGCTTTGTCTGATCATCCTCTTAAGAAACCTGAAATACTTGATATCTTTTATAATGGACTAACTGATGCTTCCAGAGATTACCTAGATAGTTGTGCTGGTTCTCTTTTCAGGGAAAGAACACCGGATGAAACTGAAATTCTATTGAATAATATGTTGACAAATGAAAATAATTGGGCACCTCCTGAGCCAACTCCCGAGCCAGATCCTGAGCCAATTACTGAGCATATTCCTAAACCAACTCCGAAGAAGAGAGGTGTTCTATTTCTCAGTCCCGAAGATATGCAAGAGGCAAAGAAATCTATGAAAGAAAAAGGCATTAAAGCTGAAGATGTTAAGAATTTACCTCCTATTGAAGAAATACATGGTCTTAATTTACCGCCTGTTGAAGAAGTTTATGATCTCAATTCCTTATTCACTGAAGAACCTCCTGATCCTGATATCCCGACACAGGTAGTAAAGGTAAATTCTCTCTATAGATATGATAAAGATGAAGTCCCTCCTACTAAAATTGCTAGTCAGTGCTTGGATGAGTTTGATGACTTTATGTTTAAGCAAGATGACTTTAATGCCTATTTTGGTAGACAATTAAAAAAGAATACCTTTATGATTAAACGCTTGGGTGATTATATGGCTAATATTAAAGGTGAACTTAAACTTGTTAGCAAACATGCTTCTATGGTTACCACTCAAGTAGAACAAGTACTTAAAGCTCAAAAGGAAGTGCTTGATGAAATGAATAGTAAGAAAAATGATTATGTTGTTAGAGTGGCTACTAGAACTGGTAGAATGACTCATGAACCTTTGTATCCTAAAGGCCACCCTAGGAGAATCGAGCAAGATTCTCAGAGAAATAATTTCGATGTACCTAGTTCTTCTAAAAGGAAGAAAAAGAAAAATGATAGGACTTTGCAAACTTCTAGTGAACCTATTGCTGAACCACCTGAGAATCCAAATGATATCTCTATGTCTGATGCTGAATCACAATCTGGTAATGAACATGAACCTAGTGATAATGTTAATGATAATATTTATGATCATGCTCAACCTAGTAATGATAATGATGTAGAGATTGAACCTTCTGTTGATCTTGATAACCCACAATCAAGGAATCAACGTTATGATAAAAGAGACTTCATTGCTAGGAAACATGGTAAAGAAAGGGAACCATGGGTTGAGAAACCCATGCCTTTTCCTCCGAAACCATCCAAGAAGAAGGATGATGAGGATTTTGAGCACTTTGCTGAAATGATTAGACCCATCTTTTTGCGTATGCGATTAACTGATGTGCTCAAAACAAATCCTTATGCTAAGTATATGAAGGATATCATTACTAATAAAAGAAAGATACCAGAAACTGAAATTTCCACCATGCTCGCTAATTATACTTTTAAAGGTGGAATACCAAAGAAACTTGGAGATCCTGGAGTACCTACTATACCATGCTCCATTAAGAGAAATTATGTTAAAACTGCTTTATGTGATCTTGGAGCCGGTGTTAGTGTTATGCCTCTCTCTTTATATCGTAGACTTGACTTGAATAAGTTGACACCTACTGAAATATCTTTGCAAATGGCTGATAAATCAACTGCTATACCCATCGGTATTTGTGAGGATGTGCCTGTTGTGGTTGCAAACGTTACTATTTTAACAGACTTTGTTATTCTTGATATTCCTGAGGATGATAGTATGTCTATTATTCTTGGAAGACCTTTTCTTAATACTGCAGGGGCTGTTATTGATTGCAACAAAGCCAATGTCACTTTTCATGTTAATGGCAATGAGCACACGGTACACTTTCCGAGGAAACAACTTCAAGTTTATAGTATCAACTCTATTGGAAAAATTCCATCGATTATATTTGGAGGTTTCGAATTTCCTCTCCCTACTGTCAAGAAAAAGTATGATATTCTTATTGTTGGGGATTTTCATATCCCCGTTGAGGTAACTTAGTGTTATTCGAAATTTCTCCAGTTCCGTGTTATTCAAAATGAGCTTGTTAACAAGACTTGATCAACCTTGTTAGTGGGTTCATTTTGATGATCACGAGATGGATGAAACTAGAAGCACAACCTTCTGTACCCTCTTTATATTTTCTGTTATTTAGTAGAAATAAAGTAGAATAGTAATTTTTCTGTCTATTTCCTGACTTATCCATGCAATATAAAAATATCCTGAAAATAAAAGTCCTTAGAATGCCATGCCAATTTAATATGATTTTTTCGGGAATATTTAAGTATTTACTGTGCAAAATTACCGCGGGGAGAGCTGCCACCTGGCCACAAGGGTGGAGGGCGCGCCCCTTTCCTCGTGGGCCCATGGTGGCCCTCCTCCACTTATCCCTGCACCCATCTTCTTCCTCTGTCTCACACAAACACGAAAAACCAACTCAAGCACAAGTTCCAGCCCCTGTTGCTGTGATTTTCGATCTCCTTGCTCAAAGTACCTCTCACGAAACTACTTGGGGAGATTGTTCGTTGGTATGTGACTCCCCCATTGGTCCAATTAGTTTCTTTTCTAGTGCTTTATTCATTAAAATTTATGCTGCATAAGTGACCATGTTCTTGAGCTTGCATGTCAAATTTATATGGTTCCAAGTAGTTCTAATGCTTGATATAGGCTCTGGGTACTTGTGGGAGTAGTTGCTATCAATTTTATTAAAGTTGGTTCACTTTTATTTGAAGTTACTAAAAATTTCAGAAATTTTTCAGAGGAAACAATATGTTTAGGAGGATGTTTCAAGGCGGTTCTTCAAGGAAGCAAGGTCCCAGACTTGCAATGCGCGATGCTGACGAGGAACCACCAAGAGACGCTCCTGTGAGGCCCTGTGAATGGCCTTCGGAAATTTTTATGGATCAAGCGGGAATCAAAGAAGAATTCAACGCATATATACGCAATGCCGGTCTTGAGGACTTTGAAGCTGACAAATGCCCCCAGTATCATGATCTCACAAGTTCATTTGTGAGGAGGTTTGAGTTTTCATCTTCGCGTAATTCTCCTTCAGTCATGTTTGACCTTTATGACAAATCTTATACCATGGACTTAGAGGATTTCACTTTTGCTTGCAAACTTCCATCTTGGGGTAGTGTCAAGGATCCCCCTAAATCTGAATGTAGAGACTTTCTTGCTAGAATAACTGTGGGGTAATCTAGAGATATAACACAAGCCACTATAGGGAGCATTCACTTTCCTGCTATACATTATTTTTCTCTCTTTATAGGAATATGCATAAATGCTAAGGATGAAGCATGTCACATGTGTGCCCCTGATCTCAGCATTCTCAGAAGTGCTGTGTTAGGAGACCAATCTTATCATATGGGAGCCATTGTAGCTCGTAGGTTGCATCATAATAGACATAACGGAGATTTCTTTGGAGGAATTTATGCAACCTGCTTAGCTAATTTTCTTGAGATAGACATTCGTGAGGGTGATATGGAGTTACCTCCTACAAATTTAGATTTTGATTCTATGGTTTCGCACCAGTTTGTTGAGAGGACTGAACCACCTCTCTAGTATCGACTAATCTTTGACAAACGGCATATTGTCCATATTGCTCTTCCTGCTCCTGCCTTCTTTGATTCTCAAACAAAAGGAAGATATATTATTACTAGAGAGGAGGCAGATGAGTATGAGAGAAGAGTGGAGGCGGCTCGATGCCACGCTGCAGCTAAGGAGGCGATAGCCGCCGCGTCGCAGTACGACCCCAGCTACACCTACGGGTATCTGCCAGGCTATCCCTGGCAATAGACCAACTTAGGCCAAAAGCCTAAGCTTGGGGGAGTACGTATTTCCTACCGACATTACATTCATGTTCACACACACTCATTGCTAGATGTCAGTGCTCATACTCTTTCACTGTAATATCTATGCTAGTTTATTTTTCTTTTTCCTGCTTTCTTCTTGTGTGCTTAATAAACCTTAAGAAAAACAAAAAAATTAGTAGTAGTCTATCTCTTTGCTGTAGTAATTAAAAAGAAAACCCAAAAATATTTCCCGTTCTTCTTTTGCTTGTTGGGAGCTTTCCCTTGTAAATAGTTTTCTTTTCTTTTCTTTTCTTTGGGGGTCAATAGGAGAAGACCATGATTAAATTGTTGAAGTGGCTCTTATATGCATCATTGCTGATTTAACTTAGAGCCCATATTACTTGTCTTCTCCTGTTTATTGAATGCTTGCAGATTCCAGCTTAGTCCAATGCACGTGCACTCTTATTATTATACGCATCGTTCGGTCGTGCAAGTGAAAGGCAATAATGATGATATAAGATGGACTTATTGGGATGAGAAAAGCTGGTATGAACTCGACCTCTCTTGTTTTTGTAAATATGATGATTCATCGTTCCTGAGTCAGCTATTATGATGTAAACATATTTGCAATGACATTTATAGATTGTAGTTGCTTGTGCCATGCTTGATTAGCTATGAGTTATAATGGTTTACCTTGCGTGCCAACATGCTATTAGAATAATTATGATATGATATGATGGGATGGTATCCTCCTTTAAATGAATTGAGTGACTCGACTTGGCACATGTTCACGCATGTAGTTGAATCAAATCAACATAGCCTTCATGATATTTATGTTCATGGTAGATTATATCCTACTCATGCTTGTATTCGGTGTAAATTAATTTTAATGCATGTTTACGACTGTTGTCGCTCTCCCAGTTGGTCGCTCCCCAGTCTTTTGCTAGCCTTCACCTGTATTAAGCGGGAATACTGCTTGTGCATCCAAACTCCTTAAACCCCAAAGTTGTTCCATATGAGTCCACTATACCTACCTATATGCGGTATTTACCTGCCGTTCCAAGTAAATTTGTATGTGCCAAACTCCAAACCTTCAAATGAAATTCTGTTTTGTATGCTCGAGCAGCTCATATTTCAACTAGGGCTGCCCTTATCTTCCATGTTAGGCGGGTTATTCTCAAGAGGAGTGGACTCCACTCCTCATTCACGAGAAAACAGCTGGTCACCGGGATGCCCAGTCCCATGCGTTATGCAAACTAAATCAAAATAATTGCAACAAAACTCCCCCTGGGACCCGTTGAATGTTGGAGGCACTCGTTGTTTCGAGCAAGCCATGGATTGATGCTTGTGGAGGAGGGGGAGTATAAACTTTACCATTCTGTTTGGGAACCGCCTATAATTTGTTTAGCATGGAAGATATCGTCATCTCATAGTTGTTGCGTTGACAGTAAAAGTATGCCGCTCAAAATGTTATTCAATCTCTATTTTAAAATCGAGCTCTGGCACCTCTACAAATCCCTGCTTCCCTCTGTGAAGGGCCTATCCATTTACGTTTATGTTGAGTCATCATCCTTCTTACTCCCTCCGTTCCTATATATAAGGTGTATAGTTTTTGGCACGGAAATTAAAGAATGCATGTGGAGGGAAAATTTCACAAGTTTTTGGCGAGATTACACCTGACTAATTGACATGAGAAAATAGAGGAGCTTGCCTAATATAAGGAAATGTAATCGAATCCCTAAAAACGTTATCCAAACGAGAGGTGCAACGCAATACACCTTATATTTTAGAATTTTCTTAAAAATCTATACACCTTATATCAAGGAACGGAGGGAGTATTAAAATGCACCCGCTAGAGAGCACACTGTCGTTTGCATTCATTATTATTGGTTTATATTGGGTATGACTTGACTGGATCTCTTTTACCATGAATTGCAATGTTTAGTCAGTCCTTGATCTTTAAAGATGCTCTGCATTTATGTTTTGCGGTCTCAGAAAGGGCTAGCGAGATACCATTTTGTTATATCATGTTATGATTATTTTGAGAAAGTGTTGTCATCCGACTTTTATTATTATGGCTCGCTAGCTGATTATGTTATTGATATGAGTAATTCTGAGACCTATGTGTTATTGTGAGTATGGTTAGTTCATAATACTTGAATGCTGGCTTTTCATGTTACAACAACAAGAGCAAACAGAGTTTGTAAAAGTTTTTCTTTTTCTCTTTCAGTTTGTCAACTGAATTGCTTGAGGACAAGCAAGGGTTTAAGCTTGGGGGAGTTGATACGTCTCCGTCGTATCTACTTTTCCAAACACTTTTGCCCTTGTTTTGGACTCTAACTTGTATGATTTGAATGTAACTAACCCAGACTGATGTTGTTTTCAGCAGAATTGCCATGATGTTGTTTTATGTGCAGAAAATAAAAGTTCTCGGAATGACCTGAAACACCACGGAACATCTTAGAAAAAATAATAAAAAATCCTCGCCAAAGATGAAGACCAGGGGGCCCACACCCTGTCCACGAGGGTGGGGGGCACGCCCCCCTCCTGGGCGCGCCCCCTACCTCGTGGGCTCCCTGGTGGCCCTCCGACGCCAACTCCAACTCCATATATTGGCTTTAGGGGAGAAAAAAATCAAAGAGAAGAAATCATCATGTTTTACAATACGGAGCCGCCGCCAAGTCCTAATCTCTCTCGGGAGGGCTGATCTGGAGTCCGTTCGGGGCTCCGGAGAGGGGGATTCGTCGCCGTCGTCATCATCAACCATTCTCCATCACCAATTTCATGATGCTCACCGCCGTGCGTGAGTAATTCCATCGTAGGCTTGCTGGACGGTGATTGGTTGGATGAGATTTATCATGTAATCGAGTCAGTTTTGTTAGGGTTTGATCCCTAGTATCCACTATGTTCTGAGATTGATGTTGCTATGACTTTGCTATGCTTAATGCTTGTCACTAGGGCCCGAGTGCCATGATTTCAGATCTGAACCTATTATGTTATCATGAATATATGTGTGTTCTTGATCTTATCTTGCAAGTCTATAATCACCTACTATGTGTTATGATCCGGCAACCCCGAAGTGACAATAATCGGGACCACTCCCGGTGATGACCATAGTTTGAGGAGTTCATGTATTCACTATGTGCTAATGCTTTGTTCCGGATCTCTATTAAAAGGAGGCCTTAATATGCCTTAGTTTCCAATAGGACCCCGCTGCCACGGGAGGGTAGGACAAAAGATGTCATGCAAGTTCTTTCCATAAGCACGTATGACTATATTCGGAATACATGCCTACATTACATTGATGAATTGGAGCTAGTTCTGTGTCACCCTATGTTATGACTATTACATGATGAACCGCATCCGGCATAATTATCCATCACCAATCCGGTGCCTATGAGTTTTCCATATACTGGTTCTTGCTTATTTACTTTTCCGTTGCTACTGTTACAATCACTACAAAATACCAAAAACATTACTTTTGCTGTATTTACTTTTGTTACCATTACCACTACTATCATATTACTTTGCTACTAAACACTTTGTTGCAGATACTAAGTTTTCAGGTGTGGTTGAATTGACAACTCAGCTGCTAATACTTGAGAATATTCTTTGGCTCCCCTTGTGTCGAATCAATAAATTTGGGTTGAATACTCTACCCTCGAAAACTGTTGCAATCCCCTATACTTGTGGGTTATCAGTGGACCGCGACACGCTTCGAGTTCTAACTATGTTAGAAGGAGCATCATCACGGCCCTGCGGCCTTCTGCCACTTCCGTCAACACCTTGGCGCGCATGCTAGCCCTCCTTGACATGTGAAGGGTGCACGGGACTCTTCCCCAGGCGGCGCCCAGGGTCACCAGCGGGGCGGCGCTGCTCATCGCGCACGACCTGAGACTAGCGTGCCGTGGGCGCCGGTGTTGGCGTCTTGGAGGTCGCCGCGCCGCCGTCTAATCGCATG
>NC_041381.1:650036685-650100115 GCF_002162155.2 Triticum dicoccoides | reverse complement strand
CGCCTGGCACATGAACGACGCCGCTCATCGGGCCCGGACAGCCATGATGATGTGGTTGCTCGCGGGCCGCGCCATAGGTTCTTTCCGCGACTGGCCCACTATTGGTCCGCACTGGTACAGGCAACCCGGTCCCAGATAGGAGGTGTTACAAATACAGGCAACCCAATCTCCTTGGGTCTCCTTTTTATAGGCCTCCCGAGCCTTTGTCCCAATGCGGTTGGTGGTGTTGGAGGAATTGGGGCTCTAGGGAGGCGCACTCTGCTGGCGTTGGGTAGGATGCCCCGGCAAGGTCCTTGTCGGGGCCGTGGGGGCCGCGCCCGGCAAGGACCTTGCCGGGGGGGACCATGTCGCCTTCTTGTTCTTTACACCTCTGTCTTGGCGTTGCTTTGATTCTGTGTTGTGGCCCTGATTTCCTATCTCTGCCCTGTTTAAGTGTGGCCGTGGGCGCGGCTCTGACTACCCGTGCACAAATAAGGGGTACGAAAGGGCACCCCTATTTTGGTACACCGACACCACTCCTCCTCCTCCAAGTCCACCAACGTGTGCCACTCCTCCTCCAAGTCCGACACCGCGTCAGCCGTCTCCACTGCCTGAGCAATCGCGGAAGAGAGCTGCCACAGCTATGGTGCGTAGTGCTACAAGTCGAGGCAGTACAGGAGGTACAGGCGGAGGAAAGCGATTTCAATATGGTCCAAAAAGCCTCACGCCTCTTCCGCAAAGGCCTTACGACATGACCAAGGAGCAAAACGAAGCCATCGTGAAGGCCTAAGTGGAGGCCCATTTCGCACCAAAACCAGCACCACCGCCAAGGGAGAAAGTGCCTGAGGAGAAGATTGACCACTTTATTCGTATGGCGCGGCCACCAGCTCCCAAGCCTGTTGACTCAGACTATGAGCGCCAAATCAGGAAGGCACATCAAGCACGACAAAAGGGGTCGAGCTCGAGCTCTAGCCAAGCAACTGGACAAAAATGCGGGAAAACTGTTCCCCAGCTAGGAGAACAGGCGGCGCAATTGATCCCCCCGCTTGTTGTACCAACACATGAGATTACCGGCGCCGGTCAGCTGGCAATAACCGGCGAGCATAGACGGAATGCTGAAATGCTCGGTATCACTGTTGGACAACTTCTCGAGATTGAGCCCATGCCTGGGCTTAAAGAGGAGGAGATAAAATGGAAGTATGCCCGCGGCCAACCTTTGGTAAGGCCTGAGGAGGTCAAAAACCTCCCAACGAGAATGTATCAATTGCATGATTGATACATGAAAATTACCAAGAGTAACAATCGAGAGGGCCTCATGGTGAAAGTCAAGGAAGAGTATTACTTCCATAACCTAGCTCTATCCATTGAGTATTCAGAACTATTTCAGTTATTCCATCAAGACGCACTCGACAAATCCATCGTCAGTTTGTATTGTTTGTAAGTGATATCTTTCTGTAATTCAAGTCTCAAGCTAGCTGTAGTGCTCACTGATGGATCATTACCTGTAATTATCCTCACTATATTCTTTTCTGTGGTATTATGCAGGATGAAGATGTATGAAATGGAAAAACTGGACGCTATGGCATTGGGTTCATTGACCCAAATACCATTAATGAAGAAACATGGTCATATGAATGGTATCAAGAAGAGGTAGAGAAAAACATGCTAGAGTTCTTGAAGCGCCTCAATACCAATATACTACTTCCTTACAACTACACGTGAGTCACACTGTCTTGTACTACAAATTCTGTTTTTACTCACTAGCTAGCTAGATGTTAATAATTAAGTGTATATGGGTTTAGGGTAGTTGATGAGTGTTATGCACATGCCTGCTTAATTAAGACATGCAAACGTATGTGCATGCAGTTACCATTGGATCTTGTTAATCATTAAAGTTGATGAAGGAACAGTTGAAGTACTGGACTCACTACTTCAAGAAAAACACACCTACTCAACCGTGAAGGGGATAGTCGACAGGTAATTTCAATCATTATTAACTATATGTCGGCCTCTTTAGTTCGTCATTTCCTGATATCAACTATTTAATAACTCGTTTATTCATTTTATTTGCCGACGGGCAGGGCTTGGGCAAAGTTCAGGAATTCGAAAGATGTTCCAGGCGAATGGAGAGAAATGCAGTATTGGTTTCGACCCAAGGTATAATTAATTAAGTAGTACTAGCGAGCTACCATGCATCTCTTTAATTCCGGGCTATAGAACCGGTACTAAAGCCCCTTATGAACCGGGGCTATAGCCCAGTTATGCACTAGTGCATCTCTTTAATTTTAGTTTCAATATCATTAATTATCATGCTTGATTAATTATTATCTGATTAAATTCTATCCTCGTAAAGGCCCTGAAGCAGGCGCAGGGGAGAGATCATTCTGCATACTGCGTTTTCGAGAACATTCGCATGATGATGTCCGAAAGGACCAAAACTGATAGACAACTATGGGCACACGCGTTTGACAGAAAACTATTCATAATTTTTACGTTATTATCGATATTTAGTCACATAACTAATACACATGCATATTGATCTCCTTCTTAACAGTTCGAATCGGTGCGGGAGACGCTCCTATCAGTGGAGAGCATACGAGCACTTCAAGAGGAAATAGCGGGATTTTTGCTCGACGAGGTCATAGATCCCAAAGGAGAATTCTACTACCCGCTACCGCCCCAATGAACTATTCCCAATTGTCATCGTGCTCCGAAGGCACCAAGGCAAATGCCACTGGCTCTGAAGGCATTATTCACACATACACATGCATATATATGCATAACGTGTACAATATGTAGTATCGTAAAATACCAGCAAATGAAAAAGAATTAAATGGAAAACACAAATTAAAGGAAAAATAAATAATAAAACCAAAACCCCTCAAACCTTTTAGTACCGGTTGGTAACACCAACCGGTACTAAAGCTCTCCCCACACCCGGCCCTGGCTTGTGCCACGTGGTAGCCCTTTAGCTACGGTTTGAGCCGAACCGGTACTAAAGCGGGGACCTTTAGTACCCACCCTTTAGTGCCGGTTATAGAACCGGCACTAAAGGCCCGTACAAATCGGGGCTATAGCCCGGTTCTGCACTAGTGTGCCAACAACTATTACATCCTCATGTGATGCATACTTCTACAGAAGAAGCTTTCCAAAACTCTTATTTTGTTTTAATTTGATAAACTTGCGATATAAAAGGTAACTAACAAATATAGTGCGGCAAATAAAATCCACATCACTAATTTGGAAGATACATCCCTACCAATTTCTAATCACTGTGAATTCCATCTGAAAATCTTGGATGCATGTTGGCTGCTATCCGCTTCCTTTGCAAAGGCAAGTTACCTTCGGATGCTCGTCTCGACCCTTGTTGCACAAATCTCTAGCACAAAATCAACATGAAGGCATTAATATAAAAGGATATGTCGAAATATACTCGCAACCTCTTTTGCAATGTAAAGATACACTCTAATTAACTGATATATATTTTTTGTGAACATAAATTATATTTCCATTCATATATTTCTCACTTAAAGATTTTCTAGATATACACTTATGCGTGATACGGATTGCGTATTTTCAGTTATTTCTTTTTCAATAAAATCTCATAGGCAACATATTAAGAATATGATGAAAACGCTAAATAGGGAAACAAAAATAAAAATGGAAAACATTTTCGGTGCACCTCTATGTGTGAGACACACATTTTGAATGCACCTTTTAAGTATGACACAAATTTTCCACTTATTTTCTTATTTGAGATATCGAGCCATATTGCCAAAAATAAGTAGCGAAAAACATTATTTAGAAACGTGCAACAGTGACACCTGATCCAAAACAAAATCAATGTGGTATCTTTCTCCACTTACTATCGACTGATCATCGTTGCTTGTGTGTACGTCTCTACACGATGAGTGCTTTCTCTCAACTTGGAAGGTGTTGGGCCCCCAAGTGCAATAGTTTGTAGCATGCAACAATTTCCGGAAGTGGCCTCAAGGTACATTGAACCAACAGGAGATTAGTAACATAACCATTGAACGGGATCGAGAGCGGCGTTTTGGCTTCTAGGTGCATATACACCCATTGTCAAAATACACATTTTGGAAAGTTGAAAAATTCAGAGCAAAAATCTCACGTGTATATCCGGACATTTTATGTGTGTTCACAAGGTTTCGGTGAAAAACGACGTTTTTTGTGGCTTGTGTAAAAAAGATAAAGAAATGCCTCGTGAATAGTTAGAATGAAGCATCAGCAATTGTCTTTTTTACACAAGCCACAAAAAACGTCGTTTTTCACTGAAACCTTGTGAACACACATAAAATATCCGGATATACATGCGGGATTTTTGTTTCAAATTTTTCAACTTTCTAAAATGTATATTTTAACAATGGGTGCATATGCACTTAGGAGCCAAAGGCAATTACCGGAACGGGACCTGCAAACACAGAGATAATAATGCCTTGGCCGCCAACATGACTAGTGAGATTGTAAGTCCCACTAGCTTGCTCCAAGTCAAAATCTGAGCACATATCGCTGCACTCAAAATCTGAGCACGACTTGCTGCAGTCACCTTTCACCAGTAAGGACACACGCACGTGTGCAACACAATCGTCATCATCAGTCATGTCATGTCCCAAGAATACCACCTAGAAGGGCCCGACATGACAAATGCGATGGTCACAACCGCTCGCAGCACAAAGAAGTGCAGTGGCCCCATCGATGTAGCCCATTGAAATTGGCACTTTCAACTTTCTTTGGCGGCCCGTCATGGGGTCCCACATGACAAGGTGAGTGGGCGCCCAAAATACACTGAAGGAGAATGCGACCATGCGGCAGTCCCACACAGGGTATTTATTGTTACCCCCGCGGTCGTTGGGAATGTCTGCATTGAATTTCATGGTGGAAACGAAGAGCGGGAGGGGGCCTTACTCAAAGAAAGTCAAGGGGCCAGGAATAAAGGAACCCTGGCATGGCGGTAGATTCATGGAACTTACGGTAGCGGCCATGAAAGGCATGGCAGGAGATAAGACCGTAGCATCGCTTGTTGGCAAGGGAGGCACGCGCGAGGCATGCAGGCTCATTCAGCGGGACGCGATAGAATATCTCCTTGAGTAGCTCATCCGGTAGCAATTATATCGGTGGCGGCGGCATGGTTCATGCAGGTGAGGGGGTTTCGGGAGAGGAGAGGTTTGAGGGTATGTTTTTATGATGATTTTGGAGAATTTGTGTTTCTTGCCAATATTGGCCACCCTATGGGCCATCTAAAACTCAAACAACATTTTGGCTAGCCAAAGATTTCAAAGGGCAAGATCAGGCTAAATTCAAGAGAAACTGGGTCCCTGCAAGCCATCCAGGCCCCGAGGCAGGCCTGCTATTGGGCATTTCCCATTGAGAGGCCACCTCCGGTGTATTACAATGTCACCCAGCACGAGGCGTGTGAGCCTCGGCTCCAATCCCAAAGCACGCGAGATCCGGCGTCCTTCCTCCTTGATGCGAGCCAGATGAACGCGTTGCAACCACAATCTTCTCACAGAAGTGGGTGTAGGTGGGGTTGTCAGTTCACTGCAACTAACGTGGAGCCTTGCTCGTGTCCGCCCGGACACGCCCGCAACTCGTCATATTGTCCCCAAATAAGGTCTCGCTTTTTTTTCTTTCGTGAACACAAAAAAGTGTGCCTTGACTCTGGAGAAGGCATAGGGTATACAAACACATAATCTATTGAGATCTCATCTAGCATGAAGGTTCGCACAGCCGTACGAATGCGAGACTTGTCACAACTCATCCGTTGGCCCAACGCACGGTGCATTGAGACAATTCCCTAGCGTATTGCCAGATCACAGGCCGAACAAGGCATCGCGTGACGTGTCAGGAGCCTTCCGTTGGCTCAATTCTCATCGCATTGAGCCAGCTCTCTCAAACACATTGCTAGATCAGACAAACAGTTGGGCATCGTGTGATGTGTGCAGAGTCGTTCGTGGACCAACATGCGATGCATTTGAGCAGGCACCCTCAAACCCATTGCCGCATTAGACAGCCAGGTGTTGTGTGACATGTGGGGAGCTTCTGTTGGCCCAACTCGCGGAACATTGAGCTATCTTTCTCCAGCGGATTTCCAGATTAGACGTATAGCCGGGAGTTGCATGATGTGTCAGGAGCAGTCTATTGGCCCAACGCGCGACACACTGGACAACTCCCTCTAGCGCATTGCAGGTTCACACGACCAGTTGGGTGTTGTGTGAAGTGTCCGGAGCCGTCAGTTTGCACAGCACGCAGTGCACTAAGACGGCTCCCTCCACCACATCACCGAATTAGACACTCAGCAAGGCATCGTGTGACATGCTCGGAGCCATTCGTCGGCCCAATTCCCGTCACATTGAGCGAGGTCCTCTAGCGCATTGTCGGATTAGATGGCCAATCGGGCATCAGATGATGGGGAGCTCCTAACCGGCGCCTTAAGCGCCGGTTCAGGCAGCTGGCGCTCGCATGCCGCACCCCATGGGCCGGTCCACCGCGCGCAGTAGAAGGTAAAAACGTCTCGCAAAAAAAATGCAGATACAGGGACTCGACCTCACGACTTGCGGCTACAACAAAGGAACTGTTTCGCTAACCACTACGACTTGTGAGGACTAGTGACTCCAAAGAACGCGAAATAATTATGAACCAATGCATCAGCGCTATTTATTAGATTTGAGAATTATTTGCAAACAATTTGGAAAATTTGATTTTTTATGAAAAAGACTTCATCAAATTTTGAAAAAACTTAACGAAATTAAAAAAAACAGTTCACTGATGTTTAATAAAAGTTGAGTGAATTAGAAAAAAGTTCATCGATTTTCAAAAATGCTCATCGAATTTGAAAGAAAAGTTCATCAATTTGAAAAAAGATCATCAAATTAGGAAAAAAGTTCATCGAATTTGAAAAAAGTTTATTGGTTCTACGAAAAGTTCATCAAATTTAAAAAAAAAAACGTTCATCAATTTTGAAAAAAGTTCATCGATCCTGAAAAAAGTTCACCGATTTTGAAAAAAAGTTCATTGGTATTGAAAAAAAGTATAAAACTTCAAAAAATGTTCACAAATTTATCAAAAACGTTCAGTGTACATCAAAATATGTTCAATGGGTATTTAAATGGGTTTTCAGCGCATATCACAAAATTGTTCAATGTGTAGTTAAAAATTGTTCAAATTATATTACAAAAATGTTCAATGGGTATTTAAATGGTTTTTCAGCGCATATCACAAAACTGTTCAATGTGTAGTTAAAAATTGTTCAGATTATATTACAAAAATGTTCAAAGTATAAAATTTGTTCATCTTATATCAAAAAAATGTATAATATGTTTTAAATTATTTCAATGTATATCACAAAAATGTTCGCTATGTAGCTAAAAATTGTTCATTGTACACCGAAAAAATGTTCAGTGTATATTTGAAAATCGCTCGTCGTATATAAATTTTTGTTCACGTTCTCAATAATTGTTCACGTTTTAAAAATTTCATGTAATTTTAACATTTTCGTCGAATTTTTGAAAAAGTTCATCAATTTGATAAAGGTTCATTCAATTTTAAAAATTTCACGAATTTTAAAAAGCTCACATTTGCTTGTTGGTAGAAAGGAAAAAAATAATGGGAAAAAGAAAAGGAAGAATAAAATGAAGAAATGATAAAGCAGTGGAAAGGTTGCCTGTAAACACGTGCAGGCTATTGGTTGAGTTGGGTAACGCAGTTTCGTTGCGCGGCGAGGTCGTAGGTTCGAAACCCGCTGCTCGCACTCTTTTTTGCATCACTTATAGCCGACGCGATATGGGCCGGCCCATCTCAGCGCTGGGGGTGTGCGCCCGTTTGCGTACACCGAAGGAACGGGCGCAGAGGGCGCCGTTTAGGGTTTGCCCAGATGAAGTGTTAGGAACCTTTTGTTGGCCCAACACACGATGCATTAGGCCAACTCCCTCTAGCGCATCGCTGGATCAGGTGGTCAGCTCGGTGTCAAACGTGATAACCGTACTTACAATAGATATGTTAAATATATTCTGCCTCATTTATTCATTTCTTAAAGATCCTCAGAGAGACACACGTAGCATGATACGACCGCACAAACGTATTGCCAAGGAAACATACTACCAATGATTTCTTTTCCAAAACAATAGATGTCGAAATAAATAGTAAGTCTAGAATTGCTGTCAGACGCTTTTGCACTTGGAAGCCATAGTATGGTAATCCAATGGCCCTCCATGGTCCGATCGACCCCCCGCCCCTCACGAACGAGGTCACGCCACACACATTACATCGCCAATCTATTTTCTTGTGTTAATATTTCAATATTTTTTGAACACAGTACACATGCAGGCGCTTATATATACGCCCGCACACTCACCTTTATGAACGCGCGCGCACACACATGTTCCCCTATGGGAACCTCTGATAGATTGAGGAGGCTTATTATCTTGAGATTTTACGAAGTATAGTCGACGAGAATGTTTCTCCCACCGAACGCGCATCGTAGGAAATCATAAAAAAATACAGGATAAAAGCGAGCACCAAGACTTGAACGCTGGTGGGCTGGTGATACGACTGTCTTCCTAACCATCCAACCACAAGTTGGTTCACATGTTTCAATATTTTTTGCATTGATACATTACTAATTACATGCCTTGTCCATTGACGAGCACTTGCGCAAAGCCATGTTATCTCTATTCGAAGAGGACCTCCTCTTAGGTGGTTGAAGAATAAGAACCGTAGCCATCCAAGTAAAGGTGGAGACCGATGAGCGGTGCCAACAACTATTTCATGCTCATGTGATGCATGGTTCTACAGTAGAAGCTTTCCAATACTCTTATTTTGCTTTAATTTTATAAAATTGTGATATGAAAGGTAACAAACAAATAAAGTGGGGCAAGTGACATCCATGTTACTCATTTGGAAGATACATCCCTACCAGTTTCTAATCACTTTGAATTCCATATGAAAATCCTGAATACATGTTGATTTCTCTCTGCTTCCTTTGCAAAGGCAAGTTACCTTGGGATGCTCATCTCGACCCTTGTGGCACACATCTCGAGCACATAATCAACATGGGCACTAAGACAAAAGGATATGTCGAATTATACTAACAACCTCTTTTGCTATGCCAAGGTACACTTTAATTAACTAATATACATTCTTTGCAAAAAAAATTATTGCCATTCATATATTTCTCAATTGAAGATTTTCTAGATATACACTTATGCATGATACGATGGCATATTTTCAGTTATTTCTTTTTCAATAAAATCTAATAGGCAACATGTTAAGAATATGCCGAAAACAATAAATAGGAAAACAAAAATAAAACTTGAAAACATTTTTGGTGCACATCTATGTGTGACACACACATTATGAATGTACATTTTAAGTGTGACACACATTTTCCACTTAGTTTCTCATTTGAGATATTGCCAAAAATAAGCAGCAAAAACATTATTTAGAAACACGCAACAATTACACATGATCCAAAAGAAAATCAATGTGGTACTTTCTCCACTTACTATCGACTAATCGTCGTTGCTCGTGTGTACGTCTCTACATGGTGAGTGCTTTCTCTCAACTAGGATGTTGTTGGGCCCCCATGTGCAAAAGTTTGTACCATGCAACAATTTCCTGAAGCGGCCTCAAGGTATATTGAACTAATAGGAGATTAGTAAAAAAAACTCAACCAATGACCAGGATCTGCACGCACAGAGACAATAATGCTATGGCCCCCAACAGGACTAGTAAGTGTCAATCTCACAAGCTTGCTCCAACTGAAAAATAGAGCACATATCAGTCCCCTCAAAATCAGAGCACAGATTTTTCCAGTCACCTGTCACCGTCATGGACACACGCGCGTGTGCAACACAATCTTCATCATCAGTCATATCAAGGCCCAAGAATACCATCTGGAAGGGTGCGGCATGACGCACATGATGGTCACAACCGCTCGCAGCACAAAGCAGTGTAGTTCCCCATCCATGTAGCCCATTAACATTGCCACTTCTAGCTTTCTTTGGCGACCCATCATGGTGTCCCACACGACAAGGTGAATGGGTGTCCAATTATCCTGAAGGAGAACGTGACCATGGCGGTAGTCCCACGCAGGGTATTTATAGTGACCCTCGTGATCATCGGCAATGTCTACACTGAATTTGATGGTGGAGATGAAGCGCGGGAGGGGGATTTCTTTGGAAGAAAGTTGGGGGGCTAGGAATAAAGGAACCAAGGCATGGGGGTAGATCCATGGAACTTACAATAGCGACCATGAAAGGGATGGCAGGAGATAAGACCGCTCATCGCTTGTTGGCGAGGGAGGCACGCGGGAGGCGCGCATGCTCATTCGGTGGGACGCGAAAGAAGATCACCTTTAGTAGCATGTACTGTAGCAATTGTATCGGTAGCGGCGGCATGGTTGGTGGACGCAAGGGTTTCAGGAGCAGAGAGATTTGAGGGTATGTTTTTATGATGATTTTGGTGAGTTAGTGTTTCTTGCCAATATTGACCACCCTATGGGCCACCAAAAACACAACCAATATTTTGGCTAGCCAAAGAATTGAAAGGCCAAGCTCAGTCTAAAATAAAGACACACCAGGTCCTGGCAGGCCACCTCCTGTCGGGCTTTTCCTACTTAATTAGAGGCCACCTCCGGTGTATTTCACTGTCACCTAGCACGACGCATGTGAGCCTCGACTCCAATCGCAAAGCGCGCGAGATCCGGTGACCTTACTCCGGAATGCGGGCCTGATGCAGGCCGATGCCACCATAGTCTCTTTGTCGAAGTGGCTGTAGATGGGGTTGTCAGTTCGCTGCATCTAACGTGGAGCCTTGCTCGTGTACGTCCGGACACGCTCGCAAATCCTCATATTATCCCCAAATAAGTTCTCAATTTTTTCTTTCGAGAGCATAGAAAATGCGGGCCTTATCTTTAGAGAAGGCATAGGGTATTGGACCACATAATCTATTGAGATATCATCTAGCATGGATGTTCGCACAGTCGTACAAATGCGAGACTTTTCTTGAGTCATCCATTGGCCCAACGCACGGTGCATTAAGGCAACTCCTCTAGTGCATTGCTAGATCAGACGCCCAACACGGCATTGCGTGGAGTGTCAACAGTCGTCTGTTGGCCTAATTCTCCTCGCATTGAGCCAACTTTCTCAACCACATTGCCAGATCAGACGACCAATTGGGCATCATGTGATGTGTCGAGAGCCGTTCATTGACCAACACGCGATATATTTGAGATGGCACCCTCATACCCATTGTCGGATTAGACAACCAGCCAGGTGTTCCTAGGGAACTTACTGTACATGCTCACAATTGTGCATCTACTTCTTATAGAGATAATTATCCTCTAAGCCAAGAAATGGTTTCTTCCAGTGCACAACATAGATGAACGGGATATCACTATCCTAGGCTTGCAAATCTAGGGAATTTATATGTTAAGGATTGCCAAATCCTATCCATAACTTGTATTTGATATGAATACAGGGCACCTCAGGTGCCAACAGTTGTCCAAAAAAAGTCGGGCATCGCACATGATAACCATATGCACATCAGATATTTTCCAATCTATTTTGACTCAATTATTCATTCCTTAAATATCTTCCAAAGATACGCACTTGCGCGTTCCACGATTGCGCAAACACTTGCCAAGAAAGCATACTGCCAATGATTTATTTTCCAAAAGCAAATTCCACAAGCACCATTTTAAGAAGATGGTCAAAGCAAAATTTATGGGAAAAAATATGGAATAGCTGTGAGGCGCTTTTCAACTAGGAAACCGTCATATGGCAACACAAAGGCCCTCTCGTGGTTTTATCAGCCCCCATCACAAAGGAAGTCATGCCACTAACAGACCATCACCAATTTGTATTCGTGTGTTCATGTCATACTTTTGCAATGGTATACTCTAATTGCTTGCCTTACACGTTAAAACGAGCACAATTGCACAAAGTAACCATATCTCTATCTAAGGAGAACCCCTTCCTAGTTGGTCAAAATATAAGAATGGTAGCCACCTAATTAAAGATGGAAACCGACGAGCACTGATGACACATGTAAGATGCCCATGTGATGCACGGTTCTACAAATGAAGAATTCCAATAGTATTTTCATTTTAATTTTATAAACTTACAATATAAAAGGTAACAGACAAATATAGCGCGACAATTGAAATCCACATCATTCATTTGCAAGATATAGCCCTACCCACTTTTTATAATTGTGAATTGCGCAACAAAATCGTGAGTGCACGTTGGCTGTTCTCCTCTTCCTTTGCAAAGGAAAGTTACCTTCAGATGCTCGTCACGACCCTGCTGATGCACATATCGAGAAAAAAAACAACATGAAGGCACTAAGATAAAAGGGTATGTAGAATTTATATATTTACGATAATTAACCGACATACATTCTTTGTGAACACAATATTTACTGTCATTCATATATTTGTTCCTTCAATTTTTTCCAAAGATACACTTGTATCTGTGACACGATTGTGTTTATTCAATATTTTCTTTCTAAATAAAATCTTAGATGCAACATTTTAAGAATATGAAGAAACAATAAAGAGGAAATCTAAAATAAAACTTGAAAATATTTTTAGTGCACATCTATGTGTGACACGCACATTAGCAATGCACCTATTAAGTGTAACACACATTTTCCACTTTTTTTGAGAAAACCAATGAGCAGTACTACCAAATGATAATAGCAGACATGTTTTTTAACAGCGTAATAGTGGAGACATGAGTAAATGTAGATTTTATTTTGATAAGTACGAATTAAGTATGTACCATAAATAACATGCTCAGCGATTCGATAAATACCTGTGTGTATCTTCAGTCAGAGCACCCCACATCGGCACAAATATAATCCTCACAACTCTCAGTCTATGAGCGTAAAAGAACACTCAAGTCTGAGTTCTCTCGCTTTTCTTCTCTCTCACAAATGAGCCAGAGAAAGACAGGTATTTTGGATTTGTAGGTTCCCTCCGTTCGCATGATATTTATGGTCCGCGCAAAGTTCATTTAGCTAATTATGTTTTTGTTTCCTTTGAATAGTCTTGAAAACACGCAGTCCAAAAAATGAATGGTGTATCTTCATCCACTTACTATCGACTGGTCCTCATTGCCGATATGTGTTTCACTGTATGGTGGGATGCGGTTTTTCATTTGTCGGCTCATGATTTTCTATCGTTGCGTGCATGGGCTAGTGCATAAATTTAAATCATTAACTGTGCATGGACAAACAAGCCATGGCGAAGCGTCCATATTTGACAAGAAATTTCAACTCGCCTATGTAGGTATGCCCAGCAATGCAGCCAATAATAAAGAGCCAAGATTTAGGTTCCTATGCATGTATAGCCAGTTCATTAGCTGAAACAATGTCGGAAGCCGGTGCAGAATCTGCATACAAACAAAAGAAGGGATCTTCTTTAAAAACATATGATTGGATTATAGGTTGCAAGGTTTATACTGACGCTGCATGGAAGAACACTACTGACTCCAGAAACAACTCAAGGACAATGGAAATAGGAATTTACATTCAGACTAGTGAGAAGGAAGAAGAAACAGTTATCTTAATCTCCACAACTGGCAAGAGAGTAGAATCTCAATTATGCGCTAAGGCTACAGCTGTACATGTTGCTGCGGAAATTGCTTCTTGCATCGCTAATAACCAAAGTACTTTTCTAGTGGACAATCTAATACTCGCTCGGGCAACGACATCAAGGATCCTTCTTCAAGTGCCTGTGCATTGGCAAATTAGAAGCCAGCTTCCGTATTACTTTGTTGCAAAAACCAACATTCAAGTTCGAGTCCCCCATATTTCTAGGGAACTTACTCTAAAGGCTCACAATTGTGCATCTACTTCTTATAGAGATAATTATCCTCTAAGCCAAGAAATGGTTTCTTCTAGTGCACAACATAGATGAATGGGAGATCACTATCCTAGGCTTGCAAATCTAGGGAATTTATATGATAAGGATTGCCAAATACTATCTGTAACTTGTATTTTATATGAATACAGGGCGCCTCAGGTGCCAACAGTGTTCCAAAAAAAGTTGGACATCACACGTGATAGCCGTATGCACATCAGATATTTTCCAATCTATTTGGACTCCTTATTCATTCCTTAAAGATCTTACAAAGATACGCACTTGCGCATGCCACGATTGCGCAAACACTTGCCAAGAAAGCATATTGCCAATTATTTATTTTCCAAAAGCAAATTCCACAAGTTCCATTCTAAGATATCATCTAGCATGGATGTTCGCACAATCGTACAAATGCAAGACTTTTCTTGAGTCATCCATTGGCCCAACGCATGGTGCATTAAGGCAACTCCTTTAGTGCATTGCTAAATCAGACGCCCAACACGGCATTGCGTGGAGTGTCCACAGTCATCCGTTGGTCTAATTCTCGTCGCATTGAGCCAACTTTCTCCAGCACATTGCCAGATCAGACGACCAATTAGGCATCATGTGGGGCGCTTTTCAACTAGGAAAGAATGTATGGGAAAAAAAATCTGGAATAGCTATGAGGCGCTTTTCAAATAGGAAACCGTCATATGGCAACCCAAAGGCCCTCCCGTGATTTTATCAGCCCCCATCATGAAGGACGTCATGCCACTAACAGACCATAACCAATTTTATTCGTGTGTTCATGTTTCACATACTTTTGCAATGGTAAACTCTAATTGCATGCCTTACACGTTAACAGGAGCACAATTGCACAAAGTAACCCTATCTCTATCTAAAGAGAAGCCCTTCCTAGGTGGTCAAAATATAAGAATGGTAGCCACCTAATTAAAGATGGAAACCGACGAGCACTTATGACACATGTAACATGCTCGTGTGATGCACGGTTCTACAAATGAAGAATTCCAATAGTATTTTAATTTTAATTTTGTAAACTTACAATATAAAAGGTAACAGACAAATATAGAGCGACAATTGAAATCCACATCATCCATTTGCAAGATACATCCCTACCCATTTTTTATAATTTTGAATTACGCAACAAAATCGTGAGTGCATGTTGGCTGTTCTCCTCTTCCTTTGCAAAGGAAAGTTACCTTCGGATGCTCGTCACGACCCTGCGGACGCACATCTCGAGGAAAAATCAACATGAAGGCACTAAGATAAAAGGATATGTAGAATTTATATATTTACCGTAATTAACCGACATACATTCTTTGTGAACATAAATTTACTGTCATTCATATATTTGTTCCTTCAATTTTTTCCAAAGATACACTCTTATGTGTGGCACGATTGCGTTTATTCAATTGTTTCTTTCTAAATAAAATCTCATATGCAAATTTTAAGAATACGAAGAAACAATAAAGACGAAAACAAAAAAAAACTTGAAAATATTTTTAGTGCACCTCTATGTGTGACACGCACATTAGCAATGCACGTATTAAGTGTGACACACATTTTCCCCCTTTTTTGAGAAAACCAATGAGCACTACTACCAAACGACAATAGCAGACATTTTTTTAACAATGTGATAGTGGAGATGTGAGTAAATGTAGATTTTATTTTGAAAAGTATGAATTAAATATGTACCATAAATAACATGCTCAACGATTCGATAAATACAAGTGTGCATCTTCAGCCAGAGCACCCTACATTGGCACAAATATAATCCTCACAACTCTCACTCTCTGAGCAAAAAAGAACACTCAAGTCTCTGAGTTCTCTCGCTTTTCTTCTCTCTCGCAAATGAGCCAGAGAAAGACAAGTATTTTGGATTTGTATCTCCGTTCGCATTATATTAATGGTCCGAGCAAAGTTCATTTAGCTAATTATGTTTTTGTCTCCTTTGAATAGTCTTGGAAACACACAGCCCAAAAAAAATGAATGGTGTATCTTCATCCACTTACTATGGACTGGTCCTCATTGCTGATATTTGTTTCATTGTATGGTGGGATGAGGTTTTTCGCTTGCCGGCTCATCATTTTCTATCGTTGTGTGCATGGGCTAGTGCATAAATTTAAATCATTAACTATGCATGGACAAACAAGCCATGACGAAGCGTCCATATTTGACAAGAAATTTCAACTCCCCTATGTAGGTATGCCCAGCTATGCAGACAATAATAAAGAGACAAGATTTAGGTTCCTAAGCATGTATATCCAGTTCATTAGCTGAACGATGTCGGAAGTAGGTGCAGAATCTGCATACAAACAAAAGAAGGGATCTTCTTTAAAAACATATGATTGGATTATAGGTTGCAAAGTTTATACTTACGCTGCATAGAAGAACACTACTGACTCCAGAAACAACTCAAGGAAAATGGTAATAGGAATTTACATCCAGACTAGTGAGAACGAAGAAGATACAGTTATCTTAATCTCCACAACTGGCAAGAGTGTAGAATCTCCATTACGCGCTAAGGCTACAGCTGTACATGTTGCGGCGGAAATTGCTTCTCGCATCGCTAGTGACCAAAGTACTTTTCTAGTGGACAATCTAATACTCGCTCGGGCAACGGCATCAAGGATCCTTATTAAAGTGCCTGTGCATTGGCAAATTAGAAGCTAGCTTCCAAATTACTTTGCTACAAAAACCAACATTCAAGTTCAGGTCTCCCATATTCCTAGGGAACTTACTGTACAGGCTCGCAATTGTGCATCTACTTCTTATAGAGATAATTATCCTCTAAGCCAAGAAATGGTTTCTTCTAGTGCACAACATAGATGAACGGGAGATCACTATCCTAGGCTTGCAAATCTAGGGAATTTATATGTTAAGGATTGGCAAATCCTATCCGTAACCTGTATTTTATATGAATACATGGCGTCTGAGGTGCCAACGGTTGTCCAAAAAAAGTTGGGCATCACACGTGATAGCCGTATGCACGTCAGATATTTTCCAATCTATTTAGACTCCCTTATTCATTCGTTAAAGATCTTCCAAAGATACGCACTTGCGCGTGCCACGATTGCGCTCACACTTGCCAAGAAAGCATATTGCCAATTATTTATTTTCCAAAAGTAAATTCCACACGCACCATTTTAAGATGGTCAAAGCAAAATGTATGGGAAAAAGATCTGGAATAGGTGTAAGGCGCTTTTCAACTAGGAAACCGTCATATGGCAACCCAAAGGCCCTCCCTTGGTTTTATCAGCCCCATCACGAAGGAAGTCATGCCACTAACAGACCATAACCAATTTTATTCGTTCCTTAAAGAGCTTACAAAGATACGCACTTGCGCGTGCCACGATTGCGCAAACACTTGCCAAGAAACCATATTGCCAATGATTTATTTTCCGAAAGCAAATCTCACAAGCACCATTTTAAGAAGATGATTAAAGCAAAATTTGGAATAGTTGTGAGGCGCTTTTCAACTAGGAAACAGTCGTATGGTAACCCAAAGGCCCTCCCGTGGTTTTATCAGCCCCCATCACGAAGGAAGTCATGCCACTAACAGACCATCACCAATTTGTATTCATGTGTGCTTGTTTCAGATACTTTTGCAATGGTAAACTCTAATTGCATGCCTTACACGTTAACAGGAGCACAATTGCACAAAGTAACCCTATCTCTATCTAAAGAGAACCCCTTCACTACATGAAAATCCTGTTTCCCCGTGTGTTACGCTATAAGCCGAGAGCTTTTTTTCGGGTACTCGGCTTATATGCCCCTACGCCATGTCTAGGCAAAAAAACACCCGGCAAATACGAAGGACTCGGCTTATAGCTATCTATAAGCCAAGTGTAGTAAAAAAGCCCTCGGCTTATAGGGAGCACACGGTATCTACAGGAAAAAGCACTCGGCTTACAGCAGGCACTCGGCAAACACATTTGCCACGTGTCCACAACGGAGGTGGCTGACGACACCGTCACAGAGCATCCTATAAGCCGTGTGCCGCAGGATAGCACTCGACTTACATAGTATATAAACCGTGTGCCCTGAGATAGCACTCGGCTTACACATTATATAAGCCGTGTGCCCTGAGAATAGCACTCGGCTTATATGTTTGCAACTCATGAAATTTATGTAAAATTGGTTTAAAATAATTTTCATTGCATTTATCTTAACTATCTATTATTATTTCTTTCTTACCCAGTTTCTACCGACTAGTTTTATGAGTCTTATGTTCGAAACTCCCAATTTAATGCCACTTTATGATCACATGCAGAAGTCTCTAGTGTATTCTTCCGACCCATTGCGTACCCATATTATGATCACATGGAAAAGTCACTATTGAAAATTCACTTTACCCACAGTGCTTGGCTCTTCCCCGGGAGCCAAAACACGGTCGGGCACTCGGCAGCCCGAAGTAAGTAGGTGGCTGGGCCTGCCTCACCCTCATCCGCACAAGGCCTACGCATGTTGCAGAGACATTACATAGGATTTTCCATGCCGCTTCTGGACATGATTTCATGTGGCGCCTTGCGGATCTGCAATTTCCGACACTAAAACCCGTTCAGTGCAATAAATGTCTCAAATATTGCAGGTGGGTCCGAAAAATGCGGGTGCATGGCACGTGTCATTCAAAGGCCTTCTTTTGAGAATACGAGAAGTTTCGAGGCCAACGGAGCAACATGACCCACACTTCCTTCACAAACCTGACACGTTCCCTTTCGGTACCCAGAGTCTACCTCAGAGGTAGTGTAGTTTACAAGTGGCCTCAGATGAGGCATATTTGAAACACGCCGAAACTTCTACCACTTCCTATAGGGCCATGTGATGACACCGTGCCAGCTCCCGAGCAATTCTGGCATTGTATGGTTTTCCGAGGATTTAAATGGTTATATCAGGCAAGCCACCGACGTAATTTCGCCCCCGGTGTCCGGGCCTGCCTCTTCCTCGCCCGCACTATGCCTACACATGTCACAAAGACATGAGGTAGGATTTTCCATGCCGCTTCTAGGCATGATTGCATCTGGCGCCTTGCAGAACTGCAATTTCCGGCGCAGAAACCATAGCAGTGCAATAAATGTGTCAAATATTGCAGGCGGGTCCAAAATATGTGGGGGCCTGACATGTGTCATTCGAAGGCCTCCTTTGAGAGCACACGAAGTTTCTAGGCCAACACCTTCACAAACCCGACACATTCCCTCTCGGTACACAAAGACTACCTCGAAGCTGGTGTAGTTCACAAGTGGCCTCGGATGAGGCATATTCGAAATGTGCCGAAACTTCTACCACACCCTACAGGGGCATTGTGATGACACCATGCCAGCTCCCGAGGATTTCCGGCATCGTACGATTTTCTGACGTTTTAAACGGTTGGATCAGGCATGTCATCGAGGTAATTTCGCCCCCGGTGTAAGGGCCTACCCCTCCCTTATCCTCACAAGGCCTACGCATGTCGCAAAGACATCACATAGGATTTTCCATGCCGTTTCTGGGAAGGCTTTCATGTGGCGCCTTGCAGATCTGTAATTTTCGGCGCAGGAATGTCTGAAATACTGCATGCGGGTCCAAAAAATGCGGGGGCCTGGCACGTGTCATTTGAAGGTCTCCTTTGAGAGCATAAGATGTTTCGAGGTCAACAGAGCAACAGGACCAGCACTTCCTTCACAAACCCGACATGTTCCCTCTCGATACCCAGAGACTACCTCGAAGGTGGTGTAATTTACAAGCGGTCCCAGATGTTGCATATTCAAAACACGCCCAAACTTCTACCACACCCTATAGGGGACATGTGATGACACCGTGCCAGCTCCCGAGGATTTCCGGCATCGTATAGTTTTCTTAGGATCTAAACAGTTGGATCAGGCGAGCCGCTGAGGTAATTTCACCCCTGATCTCCGGGCATGCCCCTCTATCACCCGCACAAGGCCTACACATGTCGCAAAGACATCACATATGATTTCCCATGATGCTTCTCGGGATGATTTCATGTAGCGCCTTACAGATCTGCAATTTTCGTTGGTGAAACCCTAGTAGTGTAATAAATGTAGCAAATATTGCAGGCGGGTTCAAAAAATGCGGGGGCCTGGCACATGTCTTTTCATGGCCTGCTTTGAGAGCACGAGAAGTTTCAAAGCGAACTGAGCAATAGGACCTGCACTTCTTTCACAAACTAGACACGTCCCCTCTCGGTACCCAGAGACAACCTCGACGATGGTGTAGTTTACAAGCATCCTCAGGTGAGGCCTATTCGAAACACGCCAAAACTTTTATCACACCCTACAGGGGGCCATGTGATGATGCCATACCAGCTCCCGAGGATTTCCGGCAAAGTACAACGGTTGGATCAGGCATGCCATCGAGGTAACTTCGCCCGCCCGATGGCTGGGCCTGCTCCTCCCTCGCCCTCACAAGGCTTATGCATGTTGCAAAAACATCACATAGGATTTTCCATGCCGCTTCTGGGCTTGGTTTCATGTTCCACCTTGTAGAGCTACAATTAAGGGCGCTACAACCCTAGTAGTGCAATAAATGTCTCAAGTATTGCAGGCGGGTCCAAAAAATGCGGAGGCGTGTCATGTGTCATTCGATGGCCTCCTATAAAAGATGAGAAGTTTCATGTCCCAGGAGCAAAAGGACCCGTACTTCCTTCACAAACCCGACACATTCTCTCTCGGTGCCGAGAGACTACCTCGGAGATGGTGTAGTTTCCAAGCGTCCTCAGGTGAGGCCTATTCGAGACGTGCCCAGACTTATACCACACCATACATGAGCCATGTGATGATGCCGTGCCAGCTCCCGCGGATTTTGGGCATCGTATGTTTTTCGGGGACTTAAACAGTGCAAGACATGGTAGGAAGACCGCTCGCACCTGCGTGCGGACCAATGTTGGTTCGACATGTAACATTGACCTAATATATGTATGAAATAATCAATGATGCGGATATCGCGACATCGTATGAAATAATCATTATTTATAAAACAACGAAATTAAAATACAATAAAAAGAAAATACAATAAGCAGAAAATAAAATATGTATATTAAAGATACAATAAAAAATACATAAATTATTGGAAGTAAAAATAATAAACTTTTTCTATTGAAATAAAATAAAAGAAAAAATTAAGATTATAAACCTTGTGTTTTTGTAAGACACTCGGCTTACCGGGCTACTCTAGGCTTAGTGAGCGCCAGACTTGGCGAAAATAGACGCGCGAAGAGGCCATTTTGGTCCAAATCCACCGCGGTCAGTGCCTCAGCCCCCAACCCCCACTCCCCCGTGCGCCGCCCCCTGTTTCTGCCCCCGCGCCGCCGTCCTATTTCTCCCCCACCCCCCGCCACCCCTCACCTCCGGCGCCACGCCTCACCTCCGGCGTCAGCCCCTCACCTCCGGCGCCGCCCCCCGTCTGCCCTGTAAGAAATTTAGGGTTTGTGGTCTACCCCTATTCCTCTGCGCTTATCCGTGGTGCCGCTCAAAATTCACATCTTTGAGGCTAGGGGGTAGGGACCTTCTTATACTGTCTTTCCAAAGAGTCCACCCCTTATACAGATAAGATTCCTAGTCGTTACAACTAGTTTCCGGGATAGAGTCCAGATCAAATTACCAACCACGATCATATTTGTCTGTTAACGGATTCTACCTGTTATGTCCCCAGAGCACGCGCTTGTGAGCAACGCACCATAATAGAGTGTAAATTCCCCTAATTACGTAGATAAACGTTAGGGCTGTAATCTAACTATATGATCTAGCTCCTTCCAATCATCAGTATACCCGGGCAGTCTTTCCAATATAAATAGTATATTGTATTCCACTGATAATTGACCAGCTTCCTTAAGCATATATTACTTAAGTACATTCCAACAAGTAACAATTCCACGCTAAACATGTAAAGCAATTCCATGTAGAAATACATGTATAATTCCATAATGAGGTATTCCGAATATTGACAATTCCAAGTAAATTGAATATAGTTGCAGGACACATAATTCCAACATCTCCCACTTTTCCAAAACGATCATTCAAAAAATTCGTAAACCCATAGACTTAACATGCTTGCCAAATACCTCCTGACTAAGAGGCTTAGCCAAGGGACCAGCAATCATATTAACACTATGTTGAAAACCCACAAAAATATATGGTGATACTTCCCTTCAATATGTTTCCTTGTTGTGACACTTAAGATCACTAGAGACCTTTAGTTTTCGCCTAATTATTCCAGCATAGCTGTCCTCGGTGCCTCGAGTATTATTTCCTCGAGTGTAATTCCACCTTTATAGGCACCTTGAGTATTTTGCTTCCTCAAGTAAAATTCCACATCAATCATTTTCCATCACATATATCAATAATATGATTAATTCTACATCGAGTAAATTAGATGATAACCATGTTGAATGAAGTTTTCAAAACCACATAAATATTAAATCCTTTAAGTAAATGAAGCTCCATAAGTAACTCATGTTTTGAAATAAATTCCTGACTTCGGTCAGTGAACCTGCACCATATTAGTACTAAAAATAATAATTGAATATGCATACCTGGACTTATTTCTCATCTCGTAGATGCAGTAATAGCTTCCTCAGTGTGTTTAACTTCAATATAAATTACAGAACAAGTGACAGGTTGTGATGCACTTTCCTCATTCTTATATGATGTGTGAGGTTCCCTTAGCTGCTCGTCTCTCCTTCCACTGCTTGAATGCAGCATAAATGCCGGTAGCCAAGGTATGATAATATAATGAAGATACATACAAATTCCAGTACCATTTATTATTCCATCTTTCTCAGGAGTTCAAATATAGTTCCTCACTGAGCATGATTCCCTTTATCAAAGGTATTTTACCAGATTTGCAATTTTCCATAGAGAAACACTTCAAAATACTCCCTCCGTCCCAAAATTCTTGTCTTAAATTTGTCTAAATACGGATGTATCTAGTTATGTTTTAGTGTTAGATACATTCGTATCTAGACAAATTTAAGACAAGAATTTTAGGACGGAGGGAGTACTTTCTATGTATTTCCACTCCCGAAACATTGGAAGCTCCACAAATTCCTTCTATACGGAAGTTAGAAAAATGACCAAGCTTACACTTCCATCAATGTGACGTATCGATGCACAAACAACAAAAGAATGTTAATGTATACAATAATAATGTAAACTATTTTGCACTTACATTTGTAGATGACCACCAAGCTTGATTTAGAAAACTATATGACCCTATATTCCATTGATGTGAAGCTTGTTATAAGACAATACATTAATATTCAATTAGCAAATCATGTCTTTAGTTCCTCTTTCCCAAAATTCCAGGAGAGAGAGTTTCCACAAAGTATATTTCCCTTTGTGCAAAGAGCTGAATGTCAAGAGTGACATTATAATATTCCAGTGAGCCAAATCTCCTTAAATAAATCACTTGCTGACAAAGAGGCTTGCGGTTGTTTGGTATGATATTAAGTTCCCAAAATATGCTCTTCCTCATTTGAGTTACCTTCCCGCAATTCTTCCACCCATAGTTGAGAATGATGAAAAACAAGCCTTCTTTAGAGACTTCTGTTATTCCTCTAAAACTTAGAGTGACTTCCACCAAAATCTCATAACAATTATCCAAATATGACAGTCCAAGCTAATTCCTCCCACTTTTCCTAACCATGTTAGTGTCGGAAGTTTCACTTGTATTCTCATTTGGGGTCAAATTTATATTCTAGTATGATTGCCAATAATTCCACCATTATCCATAAAAATAATTGTGTTCCTACTTTCCACCAGTATTCCTTTTCCAGATAACTAGGGAAACACCGTTTGATCCACTAGAATAACCCTGAAAAATTCCTGGTCTGCACTTTGTAATAATTGAGAATTTCATGCCAAAATGGAAGATTTCTTTCCAGACAAGTGACTGTGCTAGATGGATAATGATTTCAACAACCGACAGTATGTAATGCTTCCTTCCGAAGAAACAAGGGAGTATAAAAGACATTCAATTCCTCCATTCCTCCATTCCTCCATTCAATTGTGGAGTATACAGTATATTACAATGGTGAATAGTTCCATGCTCTTTACTTACAAACGGTATATTCCTAAAGTGTACTTCCCCCCACCAATCAGTTGTTAAAACTATGATATTATTTAATCAACTGATTTTCCACTTCAGTAGAACATGTGACCAGCAATAAAACCTTCCGACTTGTATTTTGAAAGAAAAAATATAACTATATCAAGTGCAATCATCGATGAATGTAAAAAATAATAATTTAACTTGACCTCTAGTGGGAGTGTCTAAAAAATAGTACCACAAATATACTAGAATAAATAATGATATGAAGCCCTTTTAAATCTATTTCCACCTTCAAAAAATGTTTATGAGTCCAAATGACCATTATATATGCTTCACAAAATACCATAGTCCTCCCACTATAAAGTTTAGAATTCCAGAATCGATAAGCCATTTCATCTAGTTCCAAGATATGTGACCAAGTCGTTGATGATGTAGATAATAAGATTCCAAGCATGTGTTCCCATTGTCGGTATTCCTCCATATGGAGTTATCTTTGCCAAATTATAAACAGTTTGGTTGCCAACTTCCAATGGACAGCAAGAAAGATCGACCATTGTGTCAAAATCCACAATGCACTAATTTAACCATTGAGCAATCTTTCCACTCGACAAATGAAGAGCAAATTTCCTTGTCCTCGGAGTGACTCTCATCTTCCTCCACAAAACAGTGATGCTCCATACTAGACACTTCCTCTTAGCCAATTATATTAGAAAAATATTATATATTCCTCTTCAAGGTGTAGTCAACCACAATTGACCAAATCATTCCCTCAAAGAGTTTTCAGTCTCCCTCCATAGAAAAAAAAAGTATCCCATATTGCACAGATTGAATGGCCACTCACGGCGACAAATGTATATAAAAGTATCCCAACTATTTTGGCAGAGTTTTTGACAACCATGACTTGCACTTCCCCAAAAAACTGTCAGCAATCTATATTTTCCGACAGATATTCCACCAAAAAAGGTGTTTCAGATTGCACATTATTTTCCATGCAATTTATTTAGCCAACGAACAATAGAAAGATCTCAGATAATTATGCAAGTCATTTGTTATCAATAATATGTTTCCTTTTCCTCAACAATGTCATTCTAATTTTGGCCTTTTCCAGTTTGTTTTATTCAGTACCATAACACATGTTCTCTCCAGAAAATAAAAACATGACTTATCCTTTCCATACCGTAAAATCTCGGAAAGAACTAACCGAGTCAAAGAAAATATCATTTAATACCATTGCAGGGGAAAAAATGTTACCGATTTGTAGACACTGTGGAGAAACCAGCCCGAAAACTGGCACCAAAAATAATCCAGGGCAAGCATCAATTACGTGAATGTTCAGGCTATATTATTTCCGCCGTCCGCATTGATCCGTGTGATGCAAGAGGGATGATGATTAGCTTTCTTCCTCAATCTGAGTGCAATGGAGTGCTTGGCCGAGGAATCACCATGTCGTCAGGGAGTAGTAGTACTAGTCTTCCTCCATCTATAGAACTTGCGACGTAAAAGGTCGATTGGAGCAGCAGTAATTTGTTAGATTTAATCAGCAGCAACAGGCGTGGGCCTGACATGCAGTTCCGAGCAGCTAGCTCGTTCAGCTTGACGAATCGTCAGGTGAAGATATCGTCGCAGCGACAACCATATAAGTGCGGAGAACTTGGCGAATGCACGGACGAAACGGGCGACACAGGAGGCACCGGGCTCCATAGGAGGTCAACGACGCATGGCGGAAGGGCACCGGTTCCGCTCGAGGTCGTTGAGGGCCAACTTGTAGCTAGCTTGGCGAATCGAGGATCATGTGGGCTGTAGTCCGAAGCAAGGTAGCGGCAGCTATGTGCACGTACGTAGAAGATCATTATTGGTTCTAGTATACAGTAATAATACAACTTGTACGTAGCAGTCTTGATTCCCTCCGTCCTTGATCCACGTGAACATGCAAGCACACGCATAAAACACGGCAAAAAGAAATCCCAAGCGGCGACGATAGAGTTCTGCGGTGGATGCACACAACGGGCGGCCGGAGACAGAGTTGCATAGCGGTTTAGCGTTCCGCGGCTTGGCGCAATATCCGGTCAGCCGACTGGATCGATCTATGTATACAAGTTCGCAGCGGAATCAATCACGCACCGCGCAGAGATCACGAGAGCATGGGCCGATCAGCATCGGCGGCGGTGAATCTAGCTCGGATGCCAAGGTAAGAAATTTAGGGTTTGTGGTCTTCCCCTATTCCTCTGCGCTTATTCGTGGTGCCGCTCACAATTCACATTTTTGAGGCTAGGGGATAGGGACCTTCTTATACTGTCTTTTCAAAGAGTCCACCCCTTATACAGATAAGATTCCTAGTCGTTACAACTAGTTTCCAGGATAGAGTCCAGATCAAATTACCAATCACGATCATATTTGTCTGTTAACAGATTCTACCCGTTATGTCCCCAGAGCACGCGCTTGTAAGCAACGCGCCATAATAGAGTGTAAATTCCTCTAATTACGTAGATAAACGTTAGGGCTGTAATCTAACTATACGATCTAGCTCCTTCCAATCATCAGTGTACCCGGGCAGTCTTTTCAATATAAATAATATATTGTATTCCACTGATAATTGACCTGCTTCCTTAAGCATATATTACTTAAGTACATTCCAACAAGTAACAATTCCACGCTAAACATGTAAAGCAATTCCATGTAGAAATACATGTATAATTCCATAATGAGGTATTCCGAATATTGACAATTCCAAGTAAATTGAATATAGTTGCAGGACACATAATTCCAACATGCCCCCCGCGTCGCCCCCTTTCCCCCCCTCGCCACCCCTCACCTTGCGCCGCCGCCCATCCTCCACCCCGGCTGCCTCGCCGTCACCCCCCGGCGCCGCCGCCCCTCCCCATCCTCTAGGAGCTGAGATCCTCCCGCCCCGTTCCCGAGCATGAGGAGCCCCCAGCTTGCCATCGGCGCCGCCGCCCCTCCCCTTCCGCTAGGGTTGAGGTCGCCCGGCCATCTGCGCTGCGCCATCTTCTCCTCCACCGGCAAGTGCCTCTCTCTCTCTCTCTGTCTCTCTCTGTCTCTCTCTCTCTGACCGTCTGACGGCCTATTTCTCTATTGACCAGGGCCGGCTCCTCCGACGGCAAGGTGCTCTGGCGTGAAGATGCTGGAAGGTGCCCCTGCTGATCTCCTCCTCGTGCAACAACAACGTCAGCTACCAGGTTTTGGTACCCCTCCCTCCCCCAATTGCATCTTCAGGAACACATGCATTTTCTGTTACACATTTGGGCCCTATATGATGCAAGGCGTTGAGCTTGGCCATGTAGTTTCAGTTGACGCACTACTTATGATGACCCTCGACGTTGATGGCAAATAAGGCATGGTCGTTCCGGTCGACGCACAGCTCCGCCATGTGATGCGCCACTGGCTATGCCATGTTCTAAATTGTCAGGTTCTAGCTCCACATGCATCTCCTGGAGTCCCTCAATGGTATCACGGAAAAGGGCGAGGAGTTCGTGTTGCAGTAGTTTGGCTGCCTCACCGAGCTTCGTGCATGTACGCTTAGTTTAGCCGTGGCATTTGTGCATAGCCGTTGAGTTTGCAACGGCTCGCTAGTTAAGGATTTAACAGCCAGCTAGCTAATTTACTTTTCTTTATACATCAGTAGCCAAACACCTCAATTTTATTTGAATCAATTGTGATGGACACATCAAATGCATTTTGCCTACCTAGGTGTTCATGAGCTGCAAGAATTGCCTATACGTGAGATTTTTATCCTCTATAGAAATCAAATTGTGAATCAATTTTATTTGAATCGGTTCTGTAGCTATGTTCATGGTAGAAATAGCAGGGAAGGGCTAATTGACAGGCAGCCACACCCTTTGCCCCGCACTGGGACAAATTGTTTACAACAAATTATTTGCCCCCCTTACAAGTTAAAGGCTGATGGATGATTACCAAACATGCTGGGTGGCAAATAAATGAAGAGTGACTTATTAAGGAATTGTACAATATGATGTGTTCTGGTTTGTGCATGTGAATTATGTTTCAGAGCGTGTTTGGAGCGGCGCGACATGATGGGTGGTCCAATACACCTTCAAGGCAACCTCAACCTCCACGCTTACGTGCAGAAGAAGGTAATAATATCATTTGGCTTCTGAACTTCTGAACCCGTGCCTATTTGTGCCCTTATTGGATATTATTGCTTCTATTGCAGAATAGGGAGAGAGGTGAGGGCGAACTGCGGCTCAATACCTTCAGGGGATTATGTCTTTCCCGCAAAGTCAATGAAACCTGTAGGGGGGTGGGTCAAACTAGGCTCTGGCTTCAGGATTGATGCACATAGTGGGAAGTTCAAGGAGGGCAACAGGCTGATTTTGATCCGGCCTCACATGACATTGACGTTACATTTTCCCTCCAGGCAAGAGAAGGCGGCAGGGTGGCCGGTTATATGTTGGTGATGGTGCCATCCGTAAGGACATTCCGAAACTCGCCCACCTCCGTGCTACCACGTCAAGCTCATGTGATGCTATAGAGCGTCGCCCACAGCCTGGCTTGCACATGATGCATCAATTCCAGGTATATTTTGCTTCATTGTGTTTTCTTCTTTACATTGCAGCGATGGTGAATGACGGTGTCCTGGACTAGGGGGTACTCAACGCGTCGTCTCCCGATCAGTTGGATTGGGCCGAGGATCCCCGTGGCCGTATACTCATGGGCCAGTCCGGACAGCTGCCGCATACAGGGAAGAATCAACAAGACTTGGCGATCAAGACAAGGACTCCTCCCCCACCGGCGTATTCGGCTAGGACTCTTGTTATCCTAGGCCTCTGGTGCATTATATAAATCGGGGCCAGGCTAGTCGATAGACATATACAACAACAATCATTACAATCATACCATAGGCTAGCTTCTAAGGTTTAGCCTCCTTGATCTCGTAGTAGATCCACTCTTGTAAACATCTACAATATCAATATCAATCAAGTAGGACGTAGGGTTTTACCTCCATCAAGAGGGTCCGAACCTGGGTAAAACATCGTGTCCCTTGTCTCCTGTTACCATTGATCCTAAGACGCACTGCTTGGGAACCCCTACCCGAGATCCGCCGGTTTTGACACCGACATTGGTGCTTTCATTGAGAGTTCCGCTGTGTGATCGGCGAAAGGATCAATGGCTCGACTGCAGGTCAACTACGACGTCGACTTCTTCGTCGCCAGCTCGGCTGGTCACCTTGGCTTGACCAAGGATTGCGCCCTACCTCCGATCGTCATGTTCGGATGAAGGCCTTCATCAACACCAACTCCGATCTCTATCAAGATCATGGAGGAGTCATCCACGGAGCTCGGGGGCTCAACGTCAACATTGCCCTCAGGCGACCGTGCTGTTTTTCTGGACATCAAATTTGTATCCGCCGCCACCGCCTCCTCGAGTGTCACTTAAACGATTACTTCGGTGAAATTATGCGGAATTAAGTCTACAACAACCCTGCAAAAATTTCGTCGAGTTCCGATGGAGGAATCTCCGGCAATCTCCGATATACCGGAGCCCTGTTGAATCTGGACGAGAATCCGGACGAGTTTAGGGCGTGGTATCCAGCATCTAGCTCGGATGTCCTTTGGAGGATCCAACCGTTGATTTACTGCGGAATTCCCATATCTACCACCTGCCAAAAATTCAGCTTGATCGGACCGTCCAAACTCCGGGAAACTCCCGATTAGTGCATCACTTTTTGGATCTGTTTTCTGCGCGAGAACGAATCCGACCCGAATTCATCTTCTTTATGAACGGGATCTCGGACATCCTTTTTGAAGGAAGTTTTCGTATGGGGTGTTGTGTTTTATTCTCAAACACATCCCAGTAGTATTGAAAGTATTCTTGCAATACGAACTTCACCGTCGCGCCGGTGTCAAACCAGCCCGACAACATCACTCCACGGCGGCCGACCTGCGTTAGACACGTCGTCGCTTTGTTTAGCCGAGCTCAATTTCTTCGGATCATCATCTCGGCAAGCCAAACGAGAGTCCGGCATCGCGAAGGATAAATCATCACCAACATCACCGCCCCACGGATTACACGGAGCGGGCATACCGGTATCGCCGCACGGTCGCTTTATCAAGCCGGCATCGACCACGTCACGACCTGCATCGGCAGGGCCGCACTATTGCTCCTTCAAGCCGGTGTCCATCACGCCGAACTACTTCGACATCTCGGCTAGACCGGAGGATTCATCATCTCTTCATCAACCTACTCCGGACACTTCGGCGTCACTAGCCGACTAGCTTTGTCATGATTAGCTGGACCGAGGGCTTTGCCTCGGCAAGCCAACCTTTGCCAGCATCATCCTCCTTCGTATTGCTAGAACAAATAAACCAGGTGCTATTAATCCTAATATTTTTTGTTTGTTTGGGTTCATTTTTCCCAAGGAATTATTACTCTGCTTTGTCCATCATATTTTCACAGGTCTATCAAATGGTGGCCGCATTAACGACGGCCGCATCATGGTTCGGTCAGTCTCCGTACATAGTTCGGCGAACGCCGCATCCGGAGCACGGACCGACCTGTGAATTCAGGCTTTGCCACGCCTTTACCGCATGACGCCGATGCCCTGCATCGACATCGACCTCGGCGCTAGGCCATATTTCTTTTATTACTCACTTTGCATAAATTATTCATTATGCAACGATTTTTTTAATTATTATTATCACTATTATCTCCGGTTTGCACTATTTTTTGTGCACAGGAAAATGATCCAGCCGGACTATATCCTTTGGCGTCACCTCAGCTGGACGGGGGGCTTCGTCAACACTTCATTACCCCATGTCGGGGACTTCGGCATCACTCGGCCGTTCTGCATTTACCGAGCTATGTCACCACTTCGGAATGCCGAGCTCTTTGCTCCGCCACCTCGGGACCGGCTTGGGGGACGGAACCTTGTCCCGCATCAAGCTCGGACCACGTCGTCAATACCGAACACATTAACCAGCTAAGTTGTCTTCATGCTCAAAGTTTTAAATTTTTAACTTGTGTTCGGTTCGACCAAGCATTATACTTTTTTGGAAAAAAGTGGCTTGTAAAAATTTTCCTTGTCCAAACTTTGTTTGCACACACTTGACGTGCTATCCGCGCTCATTATACATGGGGGCTTCTTTAACAGAAGCTTATTAATACGGGCTTTATTCCCAACACATGTGTCACACTTCCGCATGTACCTTTTATTCACCATTATATGCATCGATATGACTTAAGTTTTGGCCAAGCTGGATTGCCTGGCTCCTGTGCTTACCCCTACGTTCCCGATTGTTTGGCTAGATGATAAAGGGAGCACCTCTGCGATTGTTACTGCCGGGTCAGCCGGATATGTACCTCAGACTGGGTGAAGCCGAAAGCTAGCGTTCTTAAGGGAATACTCGGTCGGTGAACTAAAAGATGATTTCTTACCCATTTATTTACCTGCCCCCAGATGTTTTTCTGCTTTTTTCGCAGTCCGGACATGCACTTTAGAGTATGCCTCCCAGGGAAAGGAACCCCTAACGGAACTATTCTCTCTGGAAGATGTTTCTTACTAACCATGTAATATAACATAACTAGTTGGGCACTTGTCTGATAAAGCACTAATGACCCCTACGCCTGGTCTCCACGCATGCCCCGGTTTTTATAACCGCGAGGGTATTCGGACACACTCCGGACTATTGGGTCCAGAGGTTGAAGCGAAAAGGTCCGCTACGACAAACGATCTACAATCCGGCTAGAAGGCATTCTACATGTCACCTTACATTATCAACTTTTACCCAAGTCACTTGGGGGCTCTTAAATTTATATGAGCCGTTTTATGATAAGTGTTTTTCTTCTTAGTCATTGCAAAGTTTTTATTATTATTTATCACTCCTTCGACACAAGTGTGCGGTCACTAGCCGGGGAGCCTAATTTCTCTCTCAAAGAAGCCGTAGACTGACCCGCTTGAAGTTTTGAGATAGGATGTGTCATGTTAAAGCACGACAGAAGCACCTTTTTTTCTTCTAAAGTCCAATTTTCGGATTGGCACCGAACACTTGATCTAGTTCGGACATTAACCCTTTGAATAAGTTTTTTGGCTTTTCGAGCCCATGGCACTTTTAAACTATCTGTGTGTTTTCAGCACAAGTCTCGCAGTGCAATGCCGGACACCTTTTGAGATTCGGCAAAAACATTCTCGGATATCGCTATATATGCATCAGTTTCGAATTGTGTCTTCGGTCAATAGTTGGGTTGCCCAGCTCCCGCGCTTCCCTCCTACGTTCCGCTTTGTTCGGCTAGGTGTGCAAAGGGAGAACCACTGCGATTGTGCTTCCAGCTCGCATGGTCAAGCACCTCAGTGGAGAAAGCCGAAAACTGACTGTCACAATAGGTGTAAACTGGTCAAGCGATCCGATGACTATATCAAACAACAGGCCATTCATAACAATGGCCGAAGTGTTTACGGCTTGACCTCGACTGTCGCCGAACACTACCGGGGGCTATTAACTGGCCTCCCAAACTAAATCCTTGATATTTTGCTCTTACATTGGAGCTGAGGTTTCATGATCATGCTTAGCATGACAACCCAAAGAAAGGAACCGATAGCGGGACTATTTTCTCTGGAAGACATTTCTGTTAAACAGTAATATAACATGTCTCTCCGCGTACCTTTGCTTATAAAACCGTATGGCCAGATTGCCTTGTTTGTTGTAAATCTTTGCCCTCATAAAGGCTTTATAAAGAAGGACAAACACTCCTCGGCTATTGGCCGAGGAGGTGGAAGCCGATGGTCGTTCAACAAAGTTTTGTTGTTTTGTACAATGCGGATCCGAGCATTAATGACGTAAAGTACTTGGATACATCGAGTCATTACACATAATTTGTGATTTTACTATGGATATCGATCCTTAATTCGGCCTCCCGTGCCCGCATTAAGGCTCGGGGGCTACTGGGCTTCGGGCTTATTATTTACAAATATTAAAGGGGCACATCAATCCCCTGATCTGGTGTTGCCACCCGGCCAGTGTCTCGGGGGCTACTGCATTGCCTGTTCTATGCAGAAAATTTTAAAGTGCAATACATATTCCGAGGAGATTTTGATCCTCAGGTTGGTCGGCCGCACCCAACCTGAGTCTCGAGGACTGACCGCGCTGCTTTTTGTGTCCCGAAGTGTTCTGCCGAGCTAGGACTTGATCCTTAGACCAATTTTGCAAATCAACCTGAGTCTCAGCAGCTACGGGGATCAGCGGTCTTATGTCATCCTTCATGTGTATCTCGGGTTTTAGACCGATACCCACCTTGAGGGCTACTGGCACCAATCAAAAATATTGACAAAAATTGGCCCACATTCGGGGTGGTGCACCTCCTCGGAAGCAGTCCGGCATAAAGCTCGGGCGCTAGTGGCTGGCTCCATAGAGGGCATTTCCGGCATTAAGCTCGGCTAAACTCCTTCAACTTTTTTGGACCAAGATGATCTATGACATCTTGGATACAGTCCGGCGTTGGAGCTCGGATACACAGTCCGGCGTTGGAGCTCGGATACATAGTCTGGCATTGGAGCTCGGATACCGTCCGACGTTGGAGCTCGGATACATAGTCCGGCGCTAGAGCTGGGAAGCAGTCCGGCATTGGTGCTCGGCTACAAAGGATACCTCGAATGCAGTCCGGCGTTGGAGCTCGGACGCAAGAGGATGTTTCCACCCGGGAACAACTTCAAACCCGAGGCATGGCATAAAAATAACAAGGCATTGATAAAGGCCGTAAACTTAAAGGGGCTCCTCGGATACCCAACGCGTAAACTCATAGAATGCATTTCGGCGATCCTCAAGATAGAAGATGAGAAGATTTGTTGAACCAGTTTTCAAGACCGGCAACCGAAGATGAAGAACAGTTCGAAAGAATCGAGGAGCGCCCCTAACTTGAAGACCGGTTCAGGGGGCTACTGACGGTGTCCTGGACTAGGGGGTACTCAACGCGTCGTCTCCCGATCAGTTGGATTGGGCCGAGGACCCTCGTGGCCGTATACTCATGGGCCAGTCCGGACAGCTGCCGCATACAGGGAAGAATCAACAAGACTTGGCGATCAAGACAAGGACTCCTCCCCCACCGGCGTATTCGGCTAGGACTCTTGTTATCCTAGGCCTCTGGTGCATTATATAAACCGGGGCCAGGCTAGTCGATAGACATATACAACAACAATCATTACAATCATAACATAGGCTAGCTTCTAGGGTTTAGCCTCCTTGATCTCGTGGTAGATCCACTCTTGTAAACGTCTACAATATCAATATCAATCAAGCAGGACGTAGGGTTTTACCTCCATCAAGAGGGCCCGAACCTGGGTAAAACATCATGCCCCTTTTCTCCTATTACCATTGATCCTAAGACACACTGCTTGGGAACCCCTACCCGAGATCCGTCGGTTTTGACACCGACAATGAACTTGTTGTGATGGCATATTGTAGGCCCGCCTAGAGGAAGAAACCAGGTTGCTGCAGGAAGAAACCAGGTTGCGGAAGGAGGCTCAGACCAATTCTCTCCTCCAACAGGAACAAACCATGAAAATGCAACAAGCCCTCTTGCAACAAAAGGAATTCATGGCCAAACAACAGGCAGCCCTGCTTGATACGTTTGCTCAGTTCAAAACTAATATGCAGGGTTCTACTTTGCCAGATCTTCCTCCTCTTCCACCTCTTCCTACTTTCAGCTTGTAAGTCTTCCAACTTTTTAATTATGCATCTTACCATAATGCTTAAATATCATGCATCTTACCATCTTACCGTCTCATGCTTGAAGTGTTCTCACTCGGGACAAGCCTCAAATACTTCTTGGTACTTGGATCCATACCTACCCAAGCAAGCCCAGTGACACCCACTATGGATTTGACCTCCTTGCAACAATGATCACTCGAGGTAGTTGTCTATGTTTGTGCATTGTTGATGCTTGCGTCCTGTCTTTGTGCTTCTCAACTTACAACTTGTGCATTGTTGATAGTAGAGCTCACAAGTGTTGATGCTTATACTGTTCATACTTCTTTGCTTCCATTTGAACCTTATATGTTGGTGCTTGTTGACTCTTGTGCCTTATCGATCATTTGAAACTTAACTTTGGAAACTCATGCGGCTTGTTGACTCTTGTGCCTTATCAATCATTTGAAACTTAACTTTGGAAACTCATGCGTATGGTAATGGACTTATAGGTTTGCATTGTGGATGCCATTGATGGTGGGCATACATGCTACGGTGGATCTCATTGCATCTTTGAGGTTCATGCTTGGTGTGAACTTGGAACTCATGCTTTTGTTTGTGAGCCTTGTTGGATATGCACGCATGTTGTTGTGAACCTTGTTGGATATGTACGCATGTTGTTGTGAACCTCCGTTAGACATATAAGCATGTATGGACTTGGAACTTATGGTCCTTTCTTTTGCGAACTCTTGTTGCATATGTACGCATGTGTTGCTTGCTGGATCTATATATTGTAGGATATATATTGTTGGACATGTTGCTTGCTGGATCAATATATTGCTGGATATATAAGCCATGTTGCGGCTGCTTGCTGAAGCATGCAGAAAAAAAAATACAATTTTGCCTATAAACCGAGTGTCCCAGGGACATGGCAGCTGGCTTATAGGCATATTATGCCACGTGAGCTATACAAGCCGAGTACTCCAGGTGCCAGGCACCCGGTTTATAGGCTGTGTGTAACAACGCCTGGCCTATAAGCCGAGTACAGCAGTAGAAGGCACCCGGTTTACATGTTTATATATAAACCGTGCGTCTCATTTAGGCACTCGGTTTATAGATAAAACATGTAATCGCTCGTAGGCACTCAGTTTATTTATAAACCGTGTGGCTCCAATAGACACTCGGTTTATACAGACGATGACACGTGTCCATTATCTCCGGGCTGCTGTCATGTAACTTTAGTAAGCCAAGAGCCTCGTCTAAACACACGGGTTATACATAAACCGAGAGTTTTTCCACTGGCACCCGGCTTATATCTTATAAGCTGATCAAGTATAAACCGTGTCATATAAGCCGGGTGTTTTACTCGGCTTATATATAAACCGAGTTTATATCAATATAAGCCGAGTGTATTGGGTGCGCGGCTTTAATGTTTTTTCCTGTAGTGCTTCCTAGGTGGTCAAAATATAAAAATGGTAGCCACCTAATTAAAGAAGGAAACCGACGAGCACTTATGACACATGTAACATGCTCGTGTGAATCATGGTTCTACAAATGAAGAATTCCAATAGTATTTTAATTTTAATTTTATAAACTTACAATATAAAAGGTAACAGAAAAATATCGCGCAACAATTGAAATCCACATCATTCATTTGCAAGATACATCCCTACCCATTTTTTATAATTTTGAATTGCGCAACAAAATCGTGAGTGCATGTTGGCTGTTCTCCTCTTCCTTTGCAAAGGAAAGTTACCTTGAGATGCTCGTCATGACCCTGCTCATGCACATCTCGAGGAAAAATCAACATGAAGGCACTAAGATAAAAGGATATGTAGAATTTATATATTTACCAAAATGAACCGACATACATTCTTTGTGAACATAAATTTACTGTCATTCTTATATTTGTTCCTTCAATATTTTCCAAAGATACACTCTTATGTGTGACACGATTGTGTTTATTCAATTGTTGCATTCTAAATAAAATGTCATATGCAACATCTTAAGAATATGAAGAAACAATAAAGAGAAAAACAAAAATAAAAACTTGAAAATATTTTTAGTGCACCTCTATGTGTTACACGCACATTAGCAATGCACCTATTAAGTGTGACACACATTTTCCACTTTTTTGAGAAAACCAATGAGCAGTACTACCAAATGACAATAGCAGACATTTTTTTAACAATGTAATAGTGGAGATGTGGGTAAATGTAGATTTTATTTTGAAAAGTATGAATTCAATATGTATCATAAATAAGATGCTCAGCGATTCGATAAATACCTGTGTGTAACTTCAGTCAGAGCACCCTAGATTGGCACAAACATAATCCTCACAACTCCCACTCTCTAAGCATAAAAGAACACTCAAGTCTCTGAGTTCTCTCGCTTTTCTTCTCTCTCGCAAATGAGCCAGAGAAAGACTGGTATTTTGGATTTGTAGGTTCCCTCCGTTCGCATTATATTTATGGTCCGAGCAAAGTTCATTTGGCTAATTATGTTTTTGTTTCCTTTGAATAGTCTTGGAAACACAAAGTCCAAAAAAATGAATGGTGTATCTTCATCCACTTACTATCGACTGGTCCTCATTGCCGATATGTGTTTCACTGTATGGTGGGATGCGCTTTTTTGTTTGCCGGCTCATCATTTTCTATTGTTGTGTGCATGGGCTAGGGCATAAATTTAAATCATTAACTATGCATGGACAAACAAGCCATGGTGAAGCATCCATATTTGACAAGAAATTTCAACCCCCCTATGTAGGTATGCCCAGCTATGCAGATAATAATAAAGAGCCAAGATTTAGGGTTTCTATGCATGTATAGCCAGTTCATTAGCTGAAACGTTGTCGGAAGTAGGTGCAGAATCTGCATACAGACAAAAGAAGGGATCTTCTTTAAAAACATATGATTGGATTATAGGTTGCAAGGCTTATACTGACGCTGCATGGAAGAACACTACTGACTCCAGAAATAACTCAAGGAAAATGGAAATAGGAATTTACATTCAGGCTAGTGAGAACGAAGAAGAAACAGTTATCTTAATCTCCCCAACTGGCAAGAGTGTAGAATCTCCTTAACGCGCTAAGGCTACAGCTGTACAAGTTGCTGCGGAAATTGCCTCTCGCATCGCTAATAACCAAAGTACTTTTCTAGCGGACAATCTAATACTCGCTCGGGCAACGGCATCAAGGATCCTTCTTCAAGTGCCTGTGCATTGGAAAATTAGAAGCCAGCTTCCAAATTACTTTGCTGCAAAAACCAACATTCAAGTTCAGGTCTCCTATATTCCTAGGGAACTTACTGTACATGCTCGCAATTGTGCATCTACTTTCTTATAGAGATAATTATCTTCTAAGCCAAGAAATGGTTTCTTCTAGTGCACAACATAGATGAACGGGAGATCACTATCCTAGGCTTGCAAATCTAGGGAATTTAAAAGTTAAGGATTGCCAAATCCTATCATTCATTTGCAAGATACATCCCTACCCATTTTTTATAATTTTGAATTGCGCAACAAAATCGTGAGTGCATGTTGGCTGTTCTCCTCTTCCTTTGCAAAGGAAAGTTACCTTCGGATGCTCGTCACGACCATGCTGACGTACATCTCGAGGAAAACTCAACATGAAGGCACTAAGATAAAAGGATATGTAGAATTTATATATTTACCAAAATGAACCGACATACATTCTTTGTGAACATAAATTTACTATCATTCTTATATTTGTTCCTTCAATTTTTTTTAAAGATACACTCTTATGTGTGACACGATTGTATTTATTCAATTGTTTCTTTCTAAATAAAATCTCATATGCAACATTTAAAGAATATGAAGAAATAATAAAGAGGAAAACAAAAATAAAAACTTGAAAATATTTTTAGTGCAGCTCTATGTGTGACACGCACATTAGCAATGCACCTATTAAGTGTGACAAACATTTTCCACTTTTTTTGAGAAAACCAATGAGCAGTACTACCAAGCGACAATAGCAGACCTTTTTTTAACAATGTAATAGTGGAGATGTGAGTAAATGTAGATTTTATTTTGAAAAGTACGAATTAAATATGTATCATAAATAAGATGCTCAGAGATTCGATAAATACCTATGTGTATCTTCAGTCAGAGAACCCTAGATTGGCACAAATATAATCCTCACAACTCCCACTCTTTGAGCATAAAAGAACCCTCAATTCTCTGAGTTCTCTCGCTTTTCTTCTCTCTCGCAAATGAGCCAGAGAAAGACATGTATTTTGGATTTGTAGGTTCCCTCCGTTCGCATTATATTAATGGTCCGAGGAAAGTTCATTTGGCTAATTATGTTTTTGTTTCCTTTGAATAGTCTTGGAAACACAAAGTCCAAAAAATGAATTGTATATATTCATCCACTTACTATCGACTGGTCCTCATTGCCGATATGTGTTTCACTGTATGGTGGGATGCACTTTTTTTTTGCCGGCTCACCATTTTCTATCGTTGCGTGCATGAGCTAGGGCATAAATTTAAATCATTAACTATGCATGGACAAACAAGCCAAGGCGAAGCGTCCATATTTGACAAGAAATTTCAACTCCCCTATGTAGGTATGCCCAGCTATGCATATAATAATAAAGAGCCAAGATTTAGGTTCCTATGCATGTATAGCCAGTTCATTAGCTGAAACGATGTCGGAAGCAGGTGCAGAATCTGCATACAAACAAAAGAAGGGATCTTCTTTAAAAACATATGATCGGACTATAGGTTGCAAGGCTTATACCGACGCTGCATGGAAGAACACTACTGACTCCAGAAACAACTCAAGGAAAATGGGAATAGGAATTTACATTCAGACTAGTGAGAACGAAGAAGAAAGAGTTATCTTAATCTCCCCAACTGGCAAGAGTGTAGAATCTCCATTACGCGCTAAGGCTACTGCTGTACAAGTTGCTGCGAAATTGCTTCTCACATTGCTAATAACCAAAGTACTTTTCTAGTGGATAATCTAATACTCGCTCGGGCAATGACATCAAGGATCCTTCTTCAAGTGCCTGTGCATTGGAAAATTAGAAGCCAACATCCAAATTACTTTGCTGCAAAAGCCAACATTCAAGTTCAGGTCTCCCATATTCCTAGGGAACTTACTGTACAGGCTCGCAATTGTGCATCTACTTCTTATAGAGATAATTATCCTCTAAGCTAAGAAATGGTTTCTTCTAGTGCACAACATAGATGAACGGGAGATCACTATACTAGGCTTGCAAATCTAGGGAATTTATATGTTAAGAATTGCCAAATCCTATCCATAACCTGTATTTTATATGAATACAAGGCTTCTCAGGTGCCAACAGTTGTCCAAAAAAAGTTGGGCATCACATGTGATAGCCGTATGCACATCAGATATTTTCCAATCTATTTAGACTCCTTTATTCATTCCTTAAAGATCTTCCAAAGATACGCACTTGCGCGTGCCACGGTTGCGCAAGCACTTGCCAAGAAAGCATATTGCCAATTATTTATTTTCCAAAAGTAAATTCCACAAGCACCATTTTAAGAAGATGGTCAAAGCAAAATGTATGGAAAAAGGGTCTGGAATAGATGTGAGGCGCTTTTCAACTAGGAAATCGTCATATGGCAAACCAAAGGCCCTCCCGTGCTTTTATCAGCCTCCATCATGAAGGAAGTCATGCCACTAACAGACCATAACCAATTTTATTCGTGTGTTCACGTTTCACATACTTTTGCAATGGTAAACTCTAATTGCATGCCTTACAGGTTAACTGGAGCACAATTGCACAAAGTAACCCTATCTCTATCTAAAGAGAACCCCTTCCTAGGTGGTCAAAATATAAGAACGGTAGCCACCTAATTAAAGATGGAAACCGACGAGCACTTATGACACATGTAACAGGCTCGTGTGATGCACGGTTCTACAAATGAAGAATTCCAATAGTATTTTAATTTTAATTTATAAACTTACAATATAAAAGGTAACAGACAAATATAGTGCGACAATTGAAATCCACATCACTCATTTGCAAGATACATCCCTACCCATTTTTTATAATTTTTAATTGTGCACCAAAATCGTGAGTGCATGTTTGTCGGATTTTGGGTTCCGGCAGACCCTTGAGGTTCGAATACTGGGGTGCGCGTGGAGATCACAGCCCCAGCCTACTCATGTCTCACAGCCTCGCTAGGATCTAAAACTACACGAAGAATAACACAAGGGACATGAGATTTATACTGGTTCAGGCCACCATTGTGGTGTAATACCCTACTCCAGTTTGTGGTGTGTGGATTGCCTCCGGGGCTGATGAGGAACAGTACAAGGGGAGAACAGCCTCGCGAGGGTCTGTCCTTGGTTGGTGCGATGAACTGCTAGGGGAGTTCAATCGTCTCTCTTTCTCTCTATGTCTCAGCTATCAATCTGATCAGATCTTGATCCCCCTTCCCTATGGGTGGCTAGTCCTATTTATAGGCGAAGGCCCCGGGCCTCTTCCCAAATATTGAGCAGGAAGGGCGCCAACAATTGGCCATTTTGAAGGGGAACATCTAGTACACTTATCCTGACGAAAGTTGGTCCTTGCCTGCCAAAGACCCTGACGATGACGCTTGCTTGGGCTCCACGATAACCTCCGCTCTGCCGTCCTGTTGGTCTTGGTCTTGTTGCACAGAAATGGTTGCCTTTGCTTGATACCTCGCCTGCGCTTGCCCCCTTTGCACCAAAGGGGAAACAAGGACTCTGTGCAGGCCGGTGCCCGCCTGGTCTTGGTCGTCATGGCTTGCGTCACGAGCACCTTGTGAGGTACCCCGCCTTGATGTCTCCGCCTCCTCGCGAGCCAGCCTGACGAGGCCGTGCCTGAGGAAGCCTCCTGTCGTCCTTCCCCGCGAGGCTTGGCCCCTCGCGAGGGTCTTGAGCATGTGTTGATGAAGATGGGCCGTACTGGGCCACCCCTTGAGCCACGCCGCAGGCCGCATGCAGGCAAGTCTGGGTACCCCCGTTCCCAGAACACCGACAGTAGCCCCCGGGCCCAAGGCGCACTTGGACTTGGCTTAGTAGAGAAGCGAAGAGGCAAGTGCGAAGCACCGTGGGCCCCAATAGCCTGCGGCCTTGGGCGCCGCATGGTGGTTGATTGGACGTGGGCGTCTTGGCTCCCCACGACGCCTCGGTAGCTGCACGATTTGACAAGTCCCTGCATGCAAAATGGGTCATGATTACCTGTGATCATGGAGGCCGACGGTTGGCCTCCCTCGGCTATATGTTCGGAACGACGTGAGCCCTTCCAGTCCATCTCTTCCCACTATTCTTTGTCTTCCTCTTCATCCTTGCTCCTTCCTTCACCAATGGCACCGATCTGTCGATTTTCTGCCGAAGAGAAGGGGAAGGCCCCCCGAGAGAGTCCTGTCCCGCTTCCTCCGAAGAAACGGCTCGTCCCTTGTCACGGGGAAGGGGGTGCTTGGCAGGAGGTGTCGAGGCCATGGTTCGAGCGGCCGCCGCTGGGATTCCCTATGCCCTTGTACGCCCGGATTGAGGGCCTCGAAGATGCTGGCGCCGAGCAGCGTCGCCAGAGGCGCCGTCGCCGCCGGCGGATCACGGTGGTGCGCCTCGTTCCTCCTGGGGTTCACGCCATGGGCTCTGCTCGCGAGCTCGTGCTTTACACCGCCACGCCTCCTCGGTCTTGGATTCGCCTCCCTCCTTCCTTCGCCTTCGAGATCCCGCCAAGGGGGCCTATCGAGCTTTGGCTGCAGCATGCTGGCTGCAGTGCCCCTGCGGCAAAAGCGGAGGTTGAGGTCGTCGCTCCGGGCAGGGTCTACCTGACCCGTGGCTGGGGCGAGATCGCCCGGGTCGGCAGGACGGGTGGCGCCCTCGCAATCCACCTCGAGTACGATGGTGCCTCCCTGATGTTCTTCAAAGTCTTCGACACGGAGGGGCGCCGGCTGGAGTGCTGCCCTGAGAATGGTGGCCGGGAACCTGCCGCGGTGAGGACTAGGCTCGTCAACCGCTTCCCCAGCAGCTCCTCAGGCAGCGGAGGTGTCGGAGGATCCAACGATTCCTCCAAGCTCCTCGCGACCCCGGAGACGAGCGACGACAGCTATGAGCCCCCGAGCTTGCGTCGCTCCCGGAGCAGGGCGGGCTCATCGGGCTGCCGTCGCCACTGATCTGTATGGGGTTGGCGCCGGCTGGCTGCCGGCCCGCTGTTGATGATGGTGTCTTTTGCAGTGGCGCGCGTAGTTAGCACTCCTTAGGATCTGTCCCTTTTGTTCTCTGCAAGGAATCGAAGAATACACCCCGCGGGGTTTGTAAGGTGCTTGTAGTTCCGTTTGTTAATATGATCCTTATCATGAAGTGGTGAGGGGTGCTCGTCCCGTCTTAACTTAGTTCCTCCTTTCGAACCTCGCGAGGACTTGACGCTCTACGCTGACAGGTCCCGGTCCCAAGGCAGGCTTCAGCCGTCGCTGGTATGCCAAGTCGCGATGCCGTGGTCAAGGCCAGGAGGTGAGCGACCCGAGGTCCAGTAAGAGCCCTTGAGTCGCAATGCTCAGGAGGCCCCCTTTAGCGCTCAAGTAGTCCTCGCTCGGTGAGAAAGGAGTGCGACGTCGCCAAAAACGAAACTGCATTAGGTGCGAGGTTGGTGCTGCGATGGCCAGTGTTTTCAGGGGATGACTTATCTCGGGGGTCAGAGACTGCTCCTTGGCGCGGCGCCGGGCCCGTGCGCTGGCAGCTGAGGAGTTGCCTGGCGAGGTCCCCCACGTGCCCCTTCCCTCTCGTCTTTGCTCCCCTTCGTGCTCTACGTCCTCAGGTCCCAGCCCTCAAGAGGGCTCAGCCACCGCTGGTATGCTAGGTCACGATGCCGTGGTCAAGGCCAAAGGGTGAGGGCTGGAGAGCCAGTAAGAGCCCATGAGTCACGATGCTCAGGTACCCCCCCCCTTTAACGTGCAAGCGGTTCACGTGGACGAGAGCGAAGGAGGCGCCGCAGAGGCCTCTTTGGACACTGCTCCTTAAATCGGTCCTGCGAGTTCATCATGAGAAAAGCGAGGGATTACCGTTACAACTGCCGGCCAGCTGTTGGTTGCTCTAGGAGGGTGACAAGGCACTGAAGGCTTGGTGAGGTGGCGCCCTGCGGGGTTGCCGTAGCCAGAGCTTAGCCGTCCAGGTTTGTCGATGTTGCAGGGACGAACCCATGTGCAAGCGTCGTGCCGTGAGGGAGCAGCTCCATCAGTTGGTGTCAATCGAGCGGGCGATTAGGTCAAGCACGTTAGCCATGAAGGAGAAAATTCATTTAGATAGATGTAAAAAGAAACGATCACCGCTGGGTCGGGCTCGATTGTCCTTGGGGATGATGCAACCCGAGGGGCGTCCCCGATAAAGTAAGCTAAAAACATGAACTAAAGTGATACATGCCGCAGGGACGGACCCACGCGGCCTGGGAATGATGCAGCCCTGGTGGGCGCTCCCAGCTGAAAATGAAACTCGATGGATGTCACCTAATGATGCTGAAGGCGGAGGATGCTGAAGTAGCGGACGGCGTGCGCTGCAGGAAACGATCTTCACGAGCCCCCAGGCCCAGGGGCCTCGGGAGGCTCCGGGGGCGCTGGCGGCTCCTCGCGGACCATCTCCATCTCCCCCAGGAGTGTGGAATGCCTGACCGCCTGAGCCTCCAAGATGCTCCTCATGAGGCGCCGACGCACCACAGCCATGTTTGGCAGGCCGTAAGGCATGCAAATATAGCTGTGGGGTGGGCCTTCGCAGCGCCCCACGCGTGAGGGCCAGAGACGCTCCTGAGAGGCGGCTCGGTTGAGTCCTGGTATGTTGATGCAGACGCGTAGCCCACCATCCTTGCCTGGATGGGGAGCTACGGCAGGTAAGCGGCGGCTGCCACTCATGACTCTTGACTCCTCCAGCTCCTGAATGATCCCGCTGATGAATTCTTGAGGGTTCGGCCCTCCTTGCCTTGCTTCCTCCTGAGGGAAACGTGCGTTGAAGCACGCCTCCAAGTGGTGCCCAAGAGCCTCCCTCGTAATCTTAGCAAAGTCGATGGCCCTCCAGAAGAGAGCCCCCGAGCCCTGCTCGGGGAGGGCGCCGGGCGTGCTTTCCTATGCGACAGAAGGAGGTGCCCCCTGAACGGGCGCAGGCCCTGAGGGGCCTGCCTCCCAAGCTGTCGGGCCAGGCGATGTCTTCTTCTTCTTAGGAGCAGCCTCGGGAGGCCTCCCGTTCCTGTGATCTGGGTCTTCAATTAATGTGGCTTGGAAGGCACGTTCCAGAGAACACACACCGTCTCTCTCTTCACAAGGCACAATGATGACTCCGCTGCTTCCTGGCATCTTGAGGACATTGTAGCCGTGATGGGTCACGACCATGAACTTGGCCAGGGCTGGGTACCCGAGGATGGCGTTGTACGGCAGGCAGATGTGAGCGACGTCGAAGTCAATGAGCTCGGTGCGGTAGTTGTCACGCTTCCCAAAGGTGACAGGAAGGCGGACCTGCCCTATCAGAACCGTGGAACCATCGGTGACTCCTGAGAAAGGCTTGGTTGGCTGCAGCTGATTGTATGGCACTTGGAGATTGTTGAACGTTTCGACGGATAGGACATTGAGCCTCGCTCCACCATCGATGAGGGTCCTGGTGACTTGCACATTGCTGATGATTGGGGAACAAAGCATCGGGAGGACTCCAGCTGTGGCCGCGCACTTGAGCTGATCCGCTGAACTGAACGTGATAGCGCACGATGACCACCTGAGAGGGTGTGTGGCTTCAATCTTGGGGAGACTGCATTCACTTCGCGAGCAAACTGCTTGAAGATGCACTGAGAGGCCGGGGCTTGTGCGCCGCCCAAGATGCAACCGATTGCGCGCGGCTCCTGGAAGCCTCTAGCCCCCTCGTCCTGGTGATGGTCTTCGTTCCTCCTTGGCTGTGGTGGCAGAGGAGGGAGGCCCGCATTGCCTTGTGGGCGATCCTCGCGAGGCTGATCCCTCCAACCCCCCTCGCAAGGTGGGTCCCTCCAACCTCCCTCATGAGGCTGGTCCTGCGAGCGGTCCTCACGAGGTCGGTCACGCCACCCTTGGCGAGGGCCACGGTCTTCCCATCGTCCTCCGCCTCTTCCTCCTCCTCGGCCATACCCTGTCGCTGTGCTCGGGGCGTCGGCCGGCACGCACGTCTCGCACGGCTCTGAGCTCTTGGCATTCGTTGGTGTTGTGGGTGTGGAGGTCATGGTACACGCAGTACCGGCTGCCCTTGGATGACTCAGGCTGATCCCTGCCTCGCTTGGTGTCTGGCTCTGCTGCAAGCATGGCAGCCCCCTTGCGCTTCACGTCCTTGGTCTTGGGCTTGTTCTCTTCTGGGTCAGCAATTGGCAGCTCGAGGAGGGACAGTCGCCCTTCCTCAGCCCTGGCGCACTTGGTCGCCAGATTGAACAGCTCCAGGGAGGTGCACATGTCTTCATGGATCACGAGCTCCTCCTTCATCTTGACGTCACGCACACCGTCGGAGAAGGCTGAGATGATGGCCTCCTCGGACACCTTGGGGATCTTAAGGCGAGCGCTGTTGAAGCGCTGGATGAACTTCTGCAGGGTCTCCCCCGGCTGCTTCTTGATGCGGCGCAAGTCGCTCATGGCCAGGGGCCAGTCGCGGGTGCCTTGAAAGTTGGCGATGAATTGGGTGCGCATCTCATCCTAGGAGGATATCATGCCTGGAGCTAGGTTCAGGAGCCAGGTGCGGGCGCCGTCCTTGAGCGCCATGGGGAACTAGTTCGCCATGACCTTCTCATCCCCGTTGGCGGCTTCGATGCCTAGCTCGTAGAGCTGGAGGAACTCAGCAGGGTCAGTCATGCCATCGTAGCACGGGGGCAGGTCTGGCTTGAACTTGCCTGGCCAGGCCACGCTGCGTAGCTCGGCGGAGAAGGCACGATAGCCTGCAGTGGCCGCGGGAGCCCTTTGGTGACGAAGAGCTTGATCTTGCAGGTCCCTGTGCGCTGCGGCCAAGTGCAGCGCGGGGTCTTGATGCGCCGGAGCAGGTGCGCGTTCATGCTGGGCCGGCGTGGGGAGCACGCGGGCAGCTTCTTGGGGACGAGGGATCTCTTGGCAGCTCTTCTCTTGCTGTGCTGGCGCCGGGCGGAGTGGGTTCCGCCCAGGGGCCATGCGCCTCAGGGCCAAGGCGCCTTCTTGCGGGGGAGACGGCTGAGGCCCCCCCAGAGCTTCGTCGCCCGCGCAGGGTGGGGCGCGGTGCAATGAGAGGGACGGTGCAGGTGAGCCCCCAGCAGCGCTGACGAGCTGGGTGATGCAGGCGAGCCACTCATCGTAGAGGTCGTCGACAGGACGATAGTGCAGGAGCTCCCGCGCCAGGAGCAGCGCCGCGTGCGTGTCCTCAGGAGCGCGACGGGCGTGGGACGAGGAGCCGGCTGGAGTCAGCGACGGAGTGGCGGTGCAGCCTTCTCGTTGCATCGATGGATGTAGGGACGACGCCTGCTGCTCTTTCCCCGCCGGGCCGGTGGCGGCGTTGACGGCAGGCGACGGGGAACGACAGGGGCGCCCGCCGATGGGGGCCGTCTGGGCGACGCGAGTGGCGAGAGCGGCCCGGCGCTCGGCGCGGGCGCGACGTGCGTCTGACATTGATGGGATGGGCGGTGAAAACACGAGGCGACAGAAGGCGGAGTCTGGTGCACCCCTACCTGGTGCGCCAAATGTCGGATTTTGGGTTCCGACAGACCCTTGAGGTTCGAACACTGGGTGCGTGCGGAGATCACACCCCCAGCCTACTCATGTCTCACCGCCTCGCTAGGATCTAAAATTACACGAAGAACAACACAAGGGACACAAGATTTATACTGGTTCAGGCCACCATTGTGGTGTAATACCCTACTCCAGTTTGTGGTGTGTGGATTGCCTCCGGGGCTGATGAGGAACAATACAAGGGGAGAACAACCTCGCGAGGGTCTGTCCTTGGTTGGTGCGATGAACTGCTAGTGGAGTTCAATCGCCTCTCTCCCTCTCTCTATGTCTTAGCTGTCAATCCGATTAGATCTCGATCCCCCTTCCCCGTGGGTGGATAGTCCTATTTATAGGTGAAGGCCCCGGGCCTCTTCCCAAATATTGAGTGGGAAGGGCGCTAACAATTGGCCATTTTGAAGGGGAACATCTAGTACACTTATCCTGACTAAAGTTGGTCCTCACCTGCCAAAGACCCTGACGATGACACTGGCTTGGGCTCCACGATGACCTCTGCTCTGCCGTCCTGCTGGTCTTGTTCTTGTTGCACCGAAATGGTTGCCTTTGCTTGATACCCTTGCCTGCGCTTGCCCCCTTTGCACCAAAGGGGAAACAAGGACTCTGCGCAAGCCGACGCCCGCCTAGCGCCCGCCTGGTCTTGGTCGTCATGGCTTGCATCACGGGCACCTCATGAGGTACCCCGCCTTGATCTCTCGGCCTCCTCACGAGCCAGCCTGACGAGGCCGTGCCTGAGGAAGCCTCCTATCGCCCTTCCCCGCGAGGCTTGGCCCCTCACGAGGGTCTTGAGCATGTGTTGATGAAGATGGGCCGTACTGGGCCATCCCTTGAGCCACGCCGCAGGCCGCAGGCAGGCAAGTCTGGGTACCCCCGTTCCCAAAACACCGACAATGTTGGCTGTTCTCCTCTTCCTTTGCAAAGGGAAGTTACCTTGAGATGCTCGTCATGACCCTGCTGACGCACATCTCGAGGAAAAATCAACATGAAGTCACTAAGATAAAAGGATATGTAGAATTTATATATTTACCGTAATTAACCCACATACATTCTTTGTGAATATAAATTTTCTGTCATTCATATATTTGTTCCTTCAATTTTTCCAAAGATACACTCTTATGTGTGACACGATTGCGTTTATTCAATTTTTTTTTCTAAATAAAATCTCATATGCAACATTTTAAGAATATGAAGAAACAATAAAGAGGAAAACAAATATAAAAACTTGAAAATATTTTTAGTGCACCTCTATGTGTGACACGCACATTAGCAATGCACCTATTAAGTGTGACACACATTTTCCACTTTTTTCAGAAAACCAATGAGCAGTACTACCAAATGACAATATCAGACATTTTTTTAACAAAGTAATAGTGGAAATGTGAGTAAATGTAGATTTTATTTTGAAAAGTACGAATTAAATATGTACCATAAATAACATGCTCAGTGATTCGGTAAATACCTGTGTGTATCTTCAGTCAGAGCACCCTACATTGGCACAAATATAATCCCCACAACTCTCACTCTCTGAGCATAAAAGAACACTCAAGTCTCTGAGTTCTCTCGCTTTTCTTCTCTCTCGCAAATGAGCCAGAGAAAGATAGGTATTCTGGATTTGTAGGTTCCCTCCGTTTGCATTATGTTTATGGTCCGAGCAAAGTTCATTTAGCTAACTATGTTATTGTTTCCTTTGAATAGTCTTGGAAACACAAAGTCCAAAAAATGAATGGTGTATCTTCATCCACTTACTATCGACTGGTCCTCATTGCCGATATGTGTTTCACTGTATGGTGGGATGCGCTTTTTTGTTTGCCGGCTCATCATTTTCTATCGTTGCGTGCATGGGCTAATGCACAAATTTAAATCATTAACTATGCATGGACAAACAAGCCATAGCGAAGCGTCCATATTTGACAAGAACTTTCAACTCCCCTATGTAGGTATGCCCATCTCTACAGACAATAATAAAGAGCCAAGATTTAGGTTCCTATGCACATATAGCCAGTTCATTAGCTGAAACGATGTCGGAAGCAGGTGCAGAATCTGCATACAAACAAAAGAAGGGATCTTCTTTAAAAACATATGGTTGGATTATAGGTTGGTTTATACTGACGCTGCATGGAAGAACACTACTGACTCCAGAAACAACACAAGGAAAACGGGAATAGGAATTTGCATTCATACTAGTGAGAATGAAGAAGAAACAGTTATTTTAATCTCCCCAACTGGCAAGAGTGTAGAATCTCCATTACGTGCTAAGGCTACAGCTGTACATGTTGCTGCGGAAATTGCTTCTCGCATCGCTAATAACCAAAATACTTTTCTAGTGGACAATCTAATACTCGCTCGGGCAACAGCATCAGGGATCCTTCTTCAAGTGCCTGTGCATTGGCAAATTAGAAGCCAACATCCAAATTACTTTGCTGCAAAAACCAACATTCAAGTTCAGGTCTCCCATATTCCTAGGGAACTTACTGTACAGGCTCGCAATTGTGCATCTACTTCTTATAGTGATAATTATCCTCCAAGCCAAGAAATGGTTTCTTCTAGTGCACAACATAGATGAATGAGAGATCACTATCCTAGGCTTGCAAATCTAGGGAATTTATATGTTAAGGATTGCCAAATCCTATTTGTAACATGTATTTTATATGAATACAAGGCTTCTGAGGTGCCAACAGTTGTCCAAAAAAAGTTGGGCATCACATGTGATAGCCGTATGCACGTCAGATATTTTCCAATCTATTTAGACTCCCTTATTCATTCCTTAAAGATCTTCCAAAGATACGCACTTGCGCGTGCCACGATTGCGCAAACACTTGCCAAGAAAGCATATTGCCAATTATTTATTTTCCAAAAGTAAATTCCACAAGCACCATTTTAAGAAGATGGTCAAAGCAAAATGTATGGGAAAAAGATCAGGAATAGCTGTGAGGCACTTTTCAACTAGGAAACCGTCATATGGCAACCCAAAGGCCCTCCCGTAGTTTTATCAGCCCCCATCACGAAGGAAGTCATGCCACTAACTGACCATAACCAATTTTATTCGTGTGTTCATGTTTCATATACTTTTGCAATGGTAAACTCTAATTGCATGCCTTACATTTTAACAGGAGCACAATTGCACAAAGTAACCCTATCTCTATCTAAAGAGAACCCCTTCCTAGGAGGTCAAAATATAAGAACGGTAGCCACCTAATTAAAGATGGAAACCGACGAGCACTTATGACACATGTAACATGCTCGTGTGATGCACGGTTCTTCAAATGAAGAATTCCAGTAGTATTTTAACTTTAATTTATGAACTTACAATATAAAGGGTAAAAGACAAATATAGCGCGCACTACTAGGAAAAAGCCTATACACATAGGTATAGCAGTTGCGCTGGTTAAAATAGGGCGCTACTGCTAATTTGTAGTAGCGCGTTCGTTCAAAGCGCGCTATAGCTTAAACTATAGCAGTGGCGCATGTTCAGAAACAAGAGCTACCACTATAATTTCCACCGTGTTGGCGGTAGGCTAGGAGTAGTAATAGCGATTCCGCGCAAAGCGCGCTACCACTATGGTCATTGTTGCAGCGCGTTTCCTGCGTACAGTGCTGCTGCTAAGAAAGAAAAGAAAAATGAAAAAAATAGAAATGTAAATGAAAATTATAGAAGTAGGAAAGAAAGAAATGAAAAAAAAGAAAATGTAAGGATAAACAAAAGAAATTACTGCTTCCTATAGCAGCAGCGTGTTTTTCTAAAACGCGCTATAGCTAACTTAGCTATAGCGCGTTTACGAAACAGCGCTACTGCTAGTTCGACTTAACCACACGCGGGCTCAAAATTTTGCTAAGTCCCTCCTTTCCCCACACACCCCCCGGCCCTGTTCCCCCAACTCCTCTGTCGCCGCCACCCGAGCCTGTCCTCACCACCCCTGCCCGCCCTCAACCTCAGCGCCGCCGCCCCCCGCCGCTCTCGACCTCACCGTCGCCGCCCTCAACCTCACCGGCGCCGCCCTCGACCTCACCGACGCCGCCCGAGCCTGCCCAGCACCGCCGCCTCCCGATCCTGAGCCCGCCCTTGTCGCCCCTACCTCTCCGTCGCCGAGCACCTCCTCGCCACCATCTCTCCCTCTCTGTAAACCCCCACCCTTCCCCCACCCCCTTTCTCTCTGCTTAGTTAGTACTAGATGTTTTTTAGTAGTAGTAGATGTTAATTTAAGGTTCATAGATAATGATTTTTAGTAGTTGAACTAGTTTAGTTTTAGTTGAACTAGTTTATTAAGTAAATTAATAAACTAGTTGAATTAATAGAACTAATGTATTTTTAGTAAGTAAATTAATAAACTAGTTGTACTAGTTTAGTTTTAGTTGAACTAGTTTAGTAAGTAAATTAATATAACTAGTTGAACTACTTTATTTTTAGAAAGAACTAGTTTTTTTCTATTTATAGTAAGTTTATATTTAGTAAGAACTAGTTGAATTAATAGAACTAGTTGAACATGTCATATTTGTTGTTATTTTTTTAGTTTAATCAATTATTTGGGATGTATTAGTGATAACTTATAGGGTTTTTGCTTTTACAGAAATCAAGGAGCCCCTCCATCATCCCCACCGTCGTCCCCGTCACCGACCCCCTCCGACCTCGAGGTGAGACCTGCCAAATCTCCATGTATATCTTGTGTTGCTCATATAGGATATGTGGTTGCCCAAGTGGCTGGTCATGTTCAGGTTACACCTCCAAGTGGCCTATGTTTTGCCAGAGTGTTGATTAATTTTCGTTCTGGCAAATTTCAGGTGCTCGATATGTCCTTTTTAGCAAAGGTCATGCCGGATTTTTCCGTGAATTCTGGCATGACTTGTGCTAGAATATGTAGGAAATATCGAGTGGCCTGAATTTTCTCGAAAAATAATGATCTAATTTAGGTTTTTTAGTACATATATTTAATTGTACAAGTTTAATCTTTGAATTATGAACATAGGAAATGTTGTACTCGGACGACGATAGTCTCCCGGGGGAGTGCAGCTGGTGCCACGACGATCGAGGTATGTGCGACAAGTTTGTTGAGCTAGACGGCTCGAGGAGACCTTCGATGTTGAAACGGTACGCAACAACGACAAGTGTTTTTTTCGTAATTAAGCATGACTTAAAGTATTTCAACGTCTAATTTTTACCTTTTACAATTCGACTAGCTTATCCCATGCCATGGAAGACGCTATGTCTTGGAGAGGATGGGTTTTGAAGACCATGAAAATTTTGAAACAAAGAAAATACACCTAAGGACCCATTATGATATGAATTTTGAAGTAAATCTGTGCAATGCTCAGAGCGTAACCCATTTTGGTTGCCAAAATTGGGAAGCATTTTGCAAAATGTATGGTTTTTATGAGGGTATGATTGTCACCATGGATCTTGGTGATCCTGACATTGAGCAAGACAATATGGACATTTGGGTCCTTGTTGATACGCTTCCGATTCTACCGCAATGTGAGTTTCTCAAACATAGTTATTAACTAATTTATATTTTTTATTTCAAAATAGTTGACAACTTATTTCCATTGACAACTTATTTCGATTCTTCAAAGAATGTGCGGAAGATGGTAGACAAAACCCACTACACTGATGGCTCCAAATTAACTTATAAGGAGAAAAGTCATCTGATCACTTATTATACTTATCTTGAGAATTACAATACCTATTATCGAACTCCTCCAAATTATGGCGAATATGTGCCACTAGTGCACGTGTTGAACCACGATAACTTCTATGGAGATACCCTGGTAAGATTTTTTTACTATTACGACATCCGTGCATCTTTTGCATACTTCTAAAACTAGTACATCATTGCTAACTATGAAGTTATTACTATGTTTTCAACAGAAAATCCTGATGGATTGTGTGCCTCATGTGATGTATCTAAATGGTCGCCATAGAGTTCTGAACATACTACCAGGTCAATCTAGGGAGCTCACCTGTGCATATCGGATTTCTAAAACCGGTGAACACATGCTCATCAAAAAATGGAAAAAATGTTTGGACATTCGCAAGGAGGTTCTTGGAAGTAACATTAAGCGAAAGGCAAGAATTGGAGACAGGATAATCTCCATTCTCCATAATGGAGAGTCGGGGCTATCTTGTTTTTTGCTCTTTTACCTTAGAGAATGTAGTAGGTCCTAAGAGAATGTAGCATGTCTTATGAGGTACAATATGTTTATTATGTGGTACAATGTGTTAGAGTTGATGATGATGAGTACTTGTGATTACGACTAGTGACCAATTTGCTATGTGATGTCATTGATGAAAACGATGATCTTGAGGAGGTGTTATATGACAATGATGTATTATGATGATAAGTTGTTAATGATATGATGATGATATTTATTATATCATTGGGTGAAAGAACCGCGGATTAGTTTCAAGTGGATGGACATCCACTTGAAACTAGTCCACGGTTCTTTCACCCCGTGATGTAATAACTCATTATGATGTAAAAACAATCTCTAAATTCCTGTTGTATGAAAACTTGTGCAAAGGTGTATGAATACAACATGAAATAAAAAAGAAATAAAATCTGAAATAATAGTAGTAGCGCGAGCAGGGAGAAGCGCTACTACTAATTACAAGTAGCGCTCCTCTGGGGAAGCGCTACTACTAAGTCGATTCAGCAGTAGCGTGGGTTGAGGCACGCTACTGCTAAGCTTTAGCTGTAGCGCCGTACCAGTAGTGCTCCTGCCCGCGCTACTGACACGCCTAAAACCCGCGCTGCTGCTAGGCTTTTCCCTAGTAGTGGCGACAATTGAAATCCACATCATTCATTTGCAAGATACATCCCTACCCGTTTTTTATAATTTTGAATTGCGCAACAAAATCGTGAGTGCATGTTGGTTGTTCTCCTCTTCCTTTACAAAGGAAAGTTACCTTCAGATGCTCGTCACGACCCTGCTGACGCACATCTCGAGGAAAATGGAACATGAAGGCACTAACATAAAAGGATATGTAGAATTTATATATTTACCGTAATTAACCGACATACGTTCTTTGTGAACATAAATTTACTGTCATTCATATATTTGTTCCTTCATTTTTTTCCAATGATACACTCTTATGTGTGGCACGATTGCGTTTATTCAATTGTTCCTTTCTAAATAAAATCTCATATGCAACTTTTTAAGAATATGAAGAAACAATAAAGAGGAAAACAAAAAAAACTTGAAAATATTTTTAGTGCACCTCTATGTGTGACACACACATTAGCAATGCACCTATTAAGTGTGACACACATTTTCCAATTTTTTTAGAAAACCAATGAGCAGTACTACCAGACGACAATAGCAGACATTTTTTAACAATGTAATAGTGGAGATGTGAGTAAATGTAGATTTTATTTTGAAAAGTATGAATTAAATATGTACCATAAATAACATGCTCAGCGATTCGGTAAATACCTGTGTGTATCTTCAGTGAGAGCAACCTACATTGGCACAAATATAATCCTCACAACTCTCACTCTTTGAGCATAAAAGAACACTCAAGTCTCTGAGTTCCCTCTCTTTTCTTCTCTCTCGCAAATGAGCCAGAGAAAGACAGGTATTTTGGATTTGTAGGTTCCCTATGTTCGCATTATATTTATGGTCCGCGCAAAGTTCATTTAGCTAATTATGTTTTTGTTTCCTTTGAATAGTCTTGGAAACACACAGTCCAAAAAATGAATGGTGTATTTTCATCCACTTACTATCGACTGGTCCTCATTGCCGAGATGTGTTTCACTGTATGGTGGGATGCGCTTTTTTGTTTGCCGGCTCATCATCTTCTATCGTTGTGTGCAAGGGCTAGTGCATAAATTTAAATTATTAACTATGCATGAACAAACAAGCCATGGCGAAGCGTCCATATTTGGCAAGAAATTTCAACTCCCCTATGTAGGTATGCCAAGGTATGCAAAGAACAATAAAGAGCCAAGATTTAGGTTCCTATGCATGTATTGCCAGTTCATTAGCTAAAACGATGCCGGAAGCAGGTGCAGAATCCGCATACAAACAAAAGAAGGGATCTTCTTTTAAAAACAAATGATTGGATTATAGGTTGCAAGGCTTATACTAACGCTGCATAGAAAAACACTACTGACTCCAGAAACAACACAAGGAAAATAGGAATATGAATGTACATTCACACTAGTGAGAACGAAGAAGAAACAGTTATCTTGATCTCCACAACTGGCAAGTGTGTAGAATCGTAATTACGCACTAAGGCTACAACTGTACAGGTTGCTACGGAAATTGCTTCTCGCTCGGGCAAAGACATCAAGGAACCTTCTTCAAGTGTCTGGGCATTGGAAAATTAGAAGCCAGCTTCCAAATTACTTTTCTCCAGTAGCCAACATTCCAACTCAAGTCTTCCATATTCCTAGGGAACTTACTGTATAGGCTCACAATTGTGCATCTTCTGAGCCAAGAAATGGTTTATTCTAGTGCATAACATATATGAACAGGAGATCACTATCCTAGGCTTGCAAATCTAGGGAATTTATATGTCGGTGCAACAAACCCTGGGTCCGTTGCCCAGACTGTACACAGGCTCAAAGGCAAGATTACAACCCCAATGTCGGACCAATCAAGGAGTATCAACTCCTTTGGAAGACTCAAGTGCAAATCAAGAAGGCCAAGACGAGCCAGAGAAGCAAGATAATGCCAAGGAAAGAACAAGCCTTGCCAGGCAGGCGAGCCTGGCGGGGTTGGGCTTTGCACCTGAAGCATACATCCAAATCGTCCTGGCAGGCCCTGCCGGGACTTGCGGAGGCAACTACGCCACCGCTCCACCTCATTAGCGACACAAGTCACAAATCAGTGCGGTGTCAAGCCCCAAGATGACTAAGTGGCTGCTTTTCGCCACATGGCAGCCGCTTTCTACAGCAACACCTCCATATGACACCCATCCTGGGATGTGTCAAGCAAGCAGACACGAAGCTGGCAAAATAGCCCGGCAAGGGCTGCCGGGCACGCTGTTATGTGACACTAGGCGGTGCATTTAATGCCCCATGTCAGCCTGCAGAGTTAGGTATGATAGCACTGTTTTCTATCTAATCAGTACGCAAAGACTGATTTGCCACTGTGGTAACCCCTTGATCTATAAAAGTAGGCCCGTGGCAAACGTAAAAAGGGTTCGGTCCACGAGGTTGCCAAGCTCAGGCCCTCACGTTAATCGTACACGCGTAGCCACTTCGCCTAAGGCAACCCTGCCGGGCAAAGTGTGTTATGTCCACCACCATCAATCCACCAAAGCAGGAGTAGGGTCTTACGCCTCACGGCGGCCCTAACCGGGGTAAAATTGCCCGTGTGATCCCTAGCCCGCTGCGTGACGCGTCTCCGCTCTTTGTGCAACGTGCCCATCCCCCGGCTGAACCAAAAGGGGCTCGTAGCCTCATAGGTGGTTGTGGTTCCCCGCGACATCTTTGGCGCACCAGGTAGGGGGATCACTTGCGCGAACCTGAGAGTGTCAGTAGCGCATCATCTTCATCGCCATTTTTGTCATCGACTATGGCGCCTAAGAAGAAGCCTGGAGCCGCGAATCACCCGTCCTCAAGGGCTCTGCTGCCCGCGACCACCAATTTTGCAGGAAATGAGGGGACGCGTGAGGATGTAGACGTCGCGGGAGACGTGGTCGACGCAGGAGGCATTGTCACCACCATCCCCACGACCGAAGCAGAAGCGGGAGGCGTCGGGGAAGGACAGCATCAAAAACACCGCGATGTCCATGCTCCTCGAGGTACGGGTGGGGGGATTACTTTATCCGCACCCTCTCTCCTTGCTGAAGGGCACAACCGCAGTGGTGGCACTCCTTCTGAGGTGAACCACAACCCTTCGGCCGCCCCCGCTACGGGTGCGACCAAGAGGCACGCACTGCCTCCAGGGCAAGCCAACCCAGCTACAGTGCCCGACAAAGCATCCGCTCCCTAGGCGCCTCTACTGCGTGTCCAAGCTATCCAAGCAGCTGGCTCACGACAGCGAGCGCACGACGTGGTCACCACCGGCCCCATTAGGAGCCGAGCGACCCAACAATCTTCATCATCTTCACCCATGCCAACCACTGGCTCCGAGGCCATGGCGCGGGCCCAGTTGCTGTTGAGATTCCCGCCAGGGGCTGATCAGATGGATGAGTGGCAAGCCACTATCCAAAGCTTGATTTGTTTCACTGAGGCGGGAGGATCGCAGCGGCCGACCCACCATGGCCTCCCCAGGCAACGACAACGGCTCGTGCGGCTGGCCGCACGGAAGGGGCTGCCCCCACGGTGCAGTCCCCACCTCGGCAAGCAGTACAGGAGCCACGTAACCAAGAGGCCGATGATGTCTTCATGGCCTCTTCTGACCCTCGAGCACGTCAAGAACCATGGCGAGCCCCGGAGGGCAGGCAGAGGGAATGCGCGTGCGTCGTTGTTGAGCAGCGTCACGATGACCATCGTGAGACCAATGGGTATGACAGCCCCAACATCGACGAGCCCGTGCTCGGGGATGGTAGGTGCCTACGTTTCGAGATTGGGTGCCCTTCCTTCACCCGTGAGCTACAGCAAGTCCATTGGCCGTCCGCTCCCATGTTCAAGACAGAGATACCCGAGAAGTATGATGGAAGATTGAACCCGGCAGAGTTCTTGAGCATCTACACCATCGCTGTTCAGGCTACCGGAGAAAGAGATGAGAAGGTATTCGCCAACTATTTCCCTTTGGCACTCAAATCTAATGTGAGGTCTTGGTTGATGTACCTTCCGTAGAATTCCATTTCATCCTGGGCCGACTTGTGCCATGAGTTCATTGGCACCTTTACGGGTGGTCATCAAGAACCAGGGCGGCCCAGCAATTTGCAGCTCCTCTAGCAAAAAGAAGGAGAAACTCTACAGAAGTACTTGCAAAGGTTTAGCAGAGTCCACAGGAATATTCTAGACATCCACCCGACAGCTGTGATAGCTGCTTTTCAGTCCAATGTGTGCAACCGCAGGATACGTTCCAAGATGAATGTTCGGCTGCCCAAGACTGTGAAGGAGCTATACACCTCGTTGGAAAAGTGTGCTCGGGTGGAGGAGGGGATGAAACTTCCCGGAGAGGAGGATTGCATCGACATCGACTCAGAAGAAGAGGAATAAGAAGCACAACAAGAGGCGTAACGATAAGACGGTGATGACTGTTGAGTGATTGGGCACGCCTAGTACCGGAAGAAGGCTAGACTTGAAGCCCCTGACAAGGAAGTTGCCGCGTGTGCTGACTGTCGGGAGGCTGCAGCTGCCGAGAAAGCTAGGAAGGGTGATGGGCCATACTGCAAGATTCATCGGACCAAGGGCCACGATCTCCAGGAGTGTCATTAAGTTGAGCAGCTCGTCAAGAAGCAGAGAGCTGAGTATGGGAAGCGAGATAAGGAAAAGGGTCGGAATGGTACTGGCGGTAAGGGCTGAGATGGTGAAGCAAATCGCCCTGGCAAGGCTCCTCGGAACCAAGGAAAACCCTCTAGGGGCCGAGAGAAAGAGGATTGCGATGCTGGAAGTGATGAAGGGATGAAGAGGAAACCAGCGAGCAGGAATTCCAAAAGGCCACCGATGCCCTGTGCATTGATGGGGGGGTGCATCTTTGCACTCCTCTCACCACCAACTTAAACAGTGGGTCCGGGAAGTCAATGCTGTGGAACCGATGGCAAGTTCACTAAAGCTGCATCTTTCATGAGGAGAATCACCCTGACCGCACCACTGCAGTAGGGTGCTTTCCGTTGTTGGTCTCCCCAACGATCTGCAACCTGAAGGTCAATAAGATGTTGGTTGATAGCGGGGTTGGGTTGAATCTGATTTCTCCATATGTTCTCAGCAAGCTCCAGATAGTAAAGGAAGATCTTAAAGCCACTAGCATGTTTCAAGGAGTTAATACCGGTAGGAGCTGTCCTAAGGGAAAGATCATGTTGCCAGTGACGTTTGGGGTGAGTTGAACTACCAGACTCAGAAGATTGTGATTGATGTGGTCGACCTCCCCCTGCTGTGCAATGGAATTCTTGGGCGCCCGGCCCTGGCCAAGTTCATGGCGGAATCCCACTATGCCTACAAAACCTTGAAGATGCCAGGCCCGATGGGCTTCATTTTCCATTCCATCAGATAAGAAAGACGCGATGATATGCGTGGCTAAGATGTATCGGGACGCTATCGCGATAGAGGCCGCCGAAGCTGCAGTTCCCGCCAAGGAAAGCAAAGGAAAGAAGAAGGATGGTAAGGATGCCGACAAGGAATCTGGGAAGCGTGCCCCTACGGAGTGCATGGCACCCGTTGATGATGTGCCGGAGATTCCAACAGCAAGAGGGCCAAGGCTGCTGCACCCCATGTAAAAAAGGTCCTAGCATGGCTGGCTGGTGCTGATGATATTTTTACCATCAGTGCCACCCTCGATGACAAATTGGAAAACGCGCTCGTTGCCTTCCTGCGGGCGAATATCGATGTGTTTTCCTGGCAACCATCTGATATCCTTGGTGTTCCCAGGGAGGTAATCGAGCTGTCTGCCCACATGACCGACCCGTCAAGCAGAAGGTGTGGAAGCAGGCCTTGGAGCAGCAGTAGTTCATTGCCAAAGAGATTGAGAAATTTGAGGCAGCTGGTTTGATCAAAGGAGTACTGCTTCCAATATGGTTAGCAAACCAAGTGGTTGTGCGTAAGGCTAATGGAAAGTAGAGGCTTTGCATTGACTTCACGGATTTGAAAAAGACATGCCCGAATGACCCGTTCCCCTTGCCGCACATTGATCAGATTGTGGATTACACTTCCGGGTGCGATGTGCTCTCCTTTCTGGATGCATATTCTGGGTACCATCATGTCAGGACCCCGACTCAATGCCACATCGATCTAGCATGTAACACCTCATATCACTTTGCGGCCTCACGCACGGTATTCCCACGGGTGTCGCCTTACCTTTGCCCGGGACCGTTTGCGCCTTTTGGCACACGTATATGACAGTGTCGCTAGCATCCATATGATAAGGAGCCCGGGCTGACATGGCTAGTCGTAAACCCAAAGTGGCACAGACTTACAGGGACAGGCATCCATGACCCAGCATCGAACGTGTCGGTCATCAGCGAGTGAATCCAGGCTGTAGCACTGGGCTAGCAGGACTCCGGTGAACCGGGCTGTAGCGGGCTAACAGGACTCCGGTATTCATCGCGTGACATTTCCCCGAAGGGACAGACACAGGAACGAAGAAGGACACATGCCGGCCAGCCTAAGTGTTCCGGAGCAGTAGCAAGCTACCATGGCTCGGTGGAAACACTAGGAGACATTTCCCGGTAAGAGAGGGTACTAAGGATAAACAACTAGGTTGTCAGATCCCACACATACCAAGCATTTCAATAACATACACACAATATGCTCGATATGTGCAAATACAACATGACATCACAACATGACTCTACAACTCAAGTATTTATTCAATAGGCTCCGAGGAGCGAGATATTACAAACAGGGGTCTCATGACCCAACAATCAGAGCATACAAGTCAGAGCACAAGCGGAAACTATCATGTCTGAGTATAGACATCTATAAATGAAAAGGGCTGAGAAGCCTGACTATTTATCAGATCCTGCCGAGGGCACAAGATCGTAGCTGAGGTAACAAGCTAAACGTCGAAGTCCATGCGGAACTACTAGCGAGACCGAAGTCTCTCTGCAAAACATAAAATAGGCAAACGTGAGTACAAATGTACCCAGCAAGACTTACATCAGAACTAACTACATATGCATCATTATCAACAAAGGGATGGTGGGGTTTAACTGCAGCAAGCCAGCTTTGACTTGGTGGCTATCCTAAACTACGACTGCGAGTAACTCTTTTGAGGTGGCGCACATGAGTCCACATATTCACCATATCAATACACCACTATGGAACCGCTCCCGTCTCCCTACGAGAACGCCATCCATAGCACTCACGCTTATCTTGCGTATTTTAGAGTATCCACTTTCACTTGTCTATGAACTGATATAAGCAACCCAGAAGTCCTTTTCCGTGGACATGGCTATTCGAATAGATGATGTTAACCCTGCAGGGGTGTACTTCTTCACACACGCTCTCACCACTTACCGCCGTTTACACGACATGTACTCGGCAACCTTCAAGCGGAAGCCCAACGTGGGTGTCGGCCACGGCCTGCCTAAACACTCGAGTCTCTAGTCCAGGTTTATCGCCTATTCAGGTTCCATCCATGAGGAGATCCGGCCGGAGTTTCGCTCACAGCCCCAAACGATGTGAACAGGGTTCCCGAGACACCAAACGGGCGCCCGGTACACCGTGCCACGTGCCTACCGCATCACAGCCCACCCCTACGGCCAGCGCTGCCCACGGCCTCCAGCATACTACAAACACCAGAAACTACTTGCAACTCTTGGACAGAGGACAAGGGTGATTAAGAAGCCGAGAGGGTCCATTGGTTTCGGGCCCAATGTGTGGTAGTAGCTGAATCATGGATCACAAACACAGAACTCAGTTCCTGAGGACGGCTGCAATGAGACAACCCACCATGTACTCCTACATGGCCTCTCACCGCTACCTTTACCAAATCGTGTTCACACACTTAGCTCACACACAGTAGGACATGTTCACACACCTCTGATTCATCCCCGATGAATCAGACCTGACTCAACTCTAAGCAGTAGCAGGCATGACAAACAAGCATGAATGAGTAGGCACAACAGGGCTCAAACAACTCCTACTCATGCTAGTGGGTTTCATCTATTTACTGTGGCAATGACAGGTCATGCAAAGGATAAAGGGGTTCAGCTACCGCAGCAAGTAACAGATAAATCAGTGTTGTCCTAATGCATTAAAAGAGAGCAGGAGCGAGAGAGTAGGATTGTATCGGAATGAACAAGGGGTTTTTGCTTGCCTGGCACTTCTGAAGATAACATTGAGTCTTCATCAGTGTCAACGATCACATCATCGGTATCACGTCTATCGAGAGGGGACAAATACCGGCAACACAGAAGGGAACACAATCAATGCAATGCACAATATGATGCATGATCATGACATGGCAAAATGAATGTGTTTTGGGCTAATGCAACTAGCAACGGATTAAATGAAGTTGGTTTGAATACAAGATTCAAATTCAAACTCCATATGTGATTATTCAAATGCCATTCACTTCATTTGCCCTAAACAGTAGTGATAAGTTGTTCTAACATGCATGAAAATGGTACAGATGGATTCCTTGAATTTTTCTGATAAATTTTCATATATAATTTATTTAATTTGGAGTTACGGTTAATTTTCTATGATTTATTGAAGTTTATACAATTTTCTGGAATTATAAATCATTTCCTAATTTATTTAATTCCAGAAATACTTTACTGCGTCAGCATGACGTCAGCAAGTCAACAAGGGCCGGTCAGGGTCAAACCTGACGTGTGGGGTCCACACGTCAGTGACACGGGGGCTAATCCCGCGTTGACTCGGGCTTTGACCCGCTACGGGGCCCACTGTCAGTGTCTGTGGGGGGTGTTTAGCGTGGTAATTATTGCTAACTAAATTAGCGCCACGTCAGCTAGTGACGCCGGCGGCCATGGCGACGGCGAGACCTCGCCGGAGTTGTTCGGGACGGCGCTACAGCCCGCGGCTGGTCGCGCTGAGGGCACCAGGGGTGAGCCCGTGCTCCCGCGCATCTAGGGGGACCCTCGAGAGGGCGTGGGGTGGCCGGGGTTCACCGGAATGGAGCCCGAGGCGGCGGCCGGAGCTCGGGTGGGTGCGGGGTTAGCGCTGCGGCTTGCAAACAAGCTAGCTGCCACGCTAGCGTTGCTCCGCGGGTCATTGCGAGTGCAACGGACGCACGCGCGGGGCCATTTGGTCACCGGGGCTTCACCGGCGACGAGCCCGTGCGGCGGAGCGTCTCGGCTCCGGTGGAGGGAGCGGCTAGGGGGCGAATTAGGCAACGAGGCATGGGGGAAACGATGCAGTGGCTCACCGCGGTTCTTCTGGTGCTGCTGGCGAGGCAGGGGAGGCACGGGGTCCGGCGAATCGACGGAGGGGAGCTTCGGTGGCCGGCGACGGAACGGCGATGGTGGCGGCGTTGCAGGGCTTCCGGAGGGCCGTGGGTCGGTGGGGAGGAAGGAGGGGGTCGAGGCGGAGCTCGGGGATGCATAGTGGGAGCGAGGGGGTGGCTGTGGCCCCGGTAAACGGCGTCGGCGGCG
>NC_041381.1:650028157-650036137 GCF_002162155.2 Triticum dicoccoides | reverse complement strand
AGCGGCGAGCAGGTAAGCAGGAGGTGGCCGGAGCTCTTCGGGCGCGCGCCACGCCTCGCCTCTGCCTACTGGCAGAGGAAGAAGAGGACAAGGGGGGGAGGAGGTGGGCTGGGCCGGCCAGATGGAGCTGGGCCAGGTAAGTGGCGCCAGGTAAGTGGCCCAGGTGGCCTTCTCTCTTTTATTTTTGTTCTATTTTATTTTTTTCTATTTCTGCAATTTGTTTTTGATTTGTTTTAAATATCAAATCATTTTATAAAATCCTGGAAATAATTATGGGTGCTTTCTGAATTATTCCAGTGACCCTTATCAATTTCCAACATTTATTTGAGCATTTAAATTATTTATAGTATTTAAATGCCCAAAGTCAATTACAATATGATTTAATTCAAAAATCCAAAAATGACCTAAGGATATATTCATCATTTTTGGCAGAGGATTCCACCTTAACCAGAAATCATGAACTTTTCTTAGGGGCCTTTTGGGTTTATTGAAAAGATTTTAACTCACCCTAGTTGAGTTGATTTAATGCTAGGGTTTGAACATCCCCATTTCAATTTTGGGCAAAATTTAAACATGATGCAACACATGACTAGCTAGCTCAGAGCATTACCAGAAGCTAGGGATGTGACAACTCACCCCCACTAAACAAGAATCTCGTCTCGAGATTCAAGCGTAGGGTAAGGTGAAGGGTAACGCAGACTAGTATAATCTTCACGATCCAGGGTGCACTTCATAGGAACGTTGATTCGAACACCATCTTTGTCTTGTCGTCTTGCTCTGAGAACTCCAGCTAATCATGACAAGAAGAGGAAAGGAAAACTCTAGAAGGATCGGTCTTCTCGAAGGTCGAACAACTCAGGATTAACTCACGGAATGAGACATAGAACCATCTCTCGGTTGAGACACGAGATACACATCAAGAGGGGTGGAAAGAAACAGATGACGAAGGTTCACTAGGTAGACAACAATTCCACACCTAAGAAGGTGGTAAACGATTGTCAACGTAGCGAGGAGTTGAGTTGCCATGACATCACGACGAAACATCCTGGAGGAGGGTGATTCGTAGATTATTACCCTAAGTGGCAAAAAGAATTACCTTTGATCCAGAGATCATTGAAACTCTTCATACCAGCCTAAGGCAATCACAAGCGATCATTTGGAGGGGTCGGTAGAATGGCTTACCCGGACTTGGATGATGTGGATTACCTTGTTGAAGACAACGTAATGGATGAATTTGCTTACCACCGGAAATGGAAGAGACCCATGGTAGAATGGCACATTGGCGGTGCAAGCTGGGAACAAAATGCAAATGATGGGAATGATTCTGGTAACTGGGGAAGAACCCAACAATAAAGAGTGAATTCACTGTTGGAGTGGTTATAGCATAACCGAGGAAATCTGGGGCAATCCCAGCTAGTGCCTATGATAAGACGTAGCGCTTGTGCGTGCTCTCAAGAACTTGAGCATTTCCACATTCATCAAGGTTTTACCCACATCCGTGTCAAGGGTCCGGTAACACAACTTACTACCATGATGAATGGTGATGGAGGATGCAGATGCAAAGGAAGATAACACTTTCTCAGATTTCACCTTAGCGAGGCCAAGGAAACAAAATCTGGATGATCGACCGAGAGACATTTAGCACTCCGCTTCTAATGTTCTCCTTGACGTGCTAGTGTATCCCATTCATAGATATGGTTTGATAACTAGAACATCAAGTAAAGGTCAGACTTCGGGAGCAATAGAATCCATAAGGAACAGTTACGGAGGTAAATCCTACAAAATCCTTATGGGGAGGTAGCCAACTTCCTCAAACAAGATACTACAATAATAGGTCTTTCGGCTGGGTAGTGCTGGCCACGACATCCACTTTACCAGTTATCGAGGGACCAATATTATAGTTCTTGGGGAAATGTTCCAACCATCATATCTGCCTGAGATTCAGATCTGGTTGGTGTCAGGATATTCCAGACTCATCGAGTCTAGGAAGAAAAATGAAAGTTTGCAACACAAATCGATGGGACGACGTTGCGGAATTCTCGGGAAATGGACTACGATAGCGAGCTCCAAAACATGAGCTGGTTCTGCTACAAACATGTGAACACGATGTCCAAGACAAGCATGACCACAAAGTAGTCTTATAATAAAACACTACCGAGTTCAGGAGGGGAACCATAATCGAGGATATTGAAGTCTTGTGCATGACCTAGGATTAGCACATCAACTCCTTTTCCGTGAACAATCAATCAGTGGCTTGGTGTGCTAGGATATACATATGGAATGGAGGTTGCAAGTCTCCGAACCACAGAATACTTCGCACGTATGCATGACTGACTTGGGATGATTCCAGAGGAAGCAAAACTAACTTTCTCAAATTCACGACGGCAACTTTCACCAAATGCACGTGTATAAAAGGAAGTCACTCCTTTCATCAACAAATACTTCATGAGCTAGCATGAAGAAAATGCTTTCAAAAGTTTCCAACACTAGCTTAATGTCCAACAAAACCATGGAGGAGATAAAGATGTTGTCAATGGGCTCAACAACAATTCATCTAGGTTTCCTTTTAAAAGGAATTCCATAGTTAAGTGAACAAGTGATAGCATTGGTCAGGCCAAAGATGTAATGGCGTATGCTCGAGGGATCAACCACGAATAAGACAACATTACGAGCATCATTGGTACTGATTTGATTTGACGATAGCCCACACTCAAATCAAAGGATTGATAGGACAATAGGTCCAGCAACTGATCACAGGGACCAATCGATGAAGATACCGTCTTTCTTCACCACACACTACACAAGAATATCCCTTTGGAACGAACTAAGTCAGGCAAGCTTTTATCTTCCAACCCTCCAAGTTGTTGTTTAGCTTAACCAACTAGCTCAGGGATATCTAACACCGATTCTTGGAGAGAAGGTGGTTCACAGGAATAAACCAACTTGATCACGAACTCAACATAGCGGTCAGGTGACAACCTGGTAATACTTCTGAGAAGATATTCAGAAAATCACGAACCACCGGTATGTTACTAAGCTCGAGAACAATCTTGCTTTTCAGGGCAAGACGATATGATCAAATGAGTGAGGACTTGAAATAATCCTAACTCATCGATCGAGGAGTGAACCAGGAGAATGGACTAGGTAGCATGATCAACCTTAGAATGATGATTCAAAACCAACACGCTAAAAATGAAATTATTGTCCTTTAACTACCAAGCAACGAGGTTGCTGGGAGTATTGATTTCACTCATCACAATTCATTTGTCGGTATTCCGGTTGCATCAACACGAGGGCCGAGGAATGACTAATGATGGTGAGAAGTATCACTACGTCAAAATTCATGAGAGTTGGTGCAGTTCTCATGACAATTCTGACATAAAGGGGGTAATACTCCAAGGTAGAACAAAACCAAAAGATGGATTGGCATTTGATCTGCGGAATACAACTACTTTGACCCAATCCTAGATATGGATGAGGTACTGGAGTTTGTTTCTCCTAGTCATTCTGCGATAGAATGGCTTGACGGACCACAAGAGTAATAGACATCGATAAACGAACGCACGCATACTCTTGACTATCAATTGATAGACGAGGGTCAGAATGCAACTAAAGAGAACAACTCAAAGGAACATACGATTTTCTGAGTTGTGGATGCATGGTTTGGCATGCCGAACGAATTCAACATATTTCTTCCGGGCAATCCATGCGGAAAGGTAGAACTGGCAGAGCCATAACATATAATGGAGAACTCATAGAGGGCCTGTTGTGATCTTTTGATCCAACAAACTTCTGCCATAATGGTTCATGGTATTTGGAAGAACGAAATACCACGGACTTCAAGGACTATTGCAAAGGTTACTAATATCCTAAAGGAACTATCAACACTATCAACATGAAGTAAGTAGAGTGTATCTCGGGTTCAAAGCCCAAGGAGTAGAATACCTACTACTAAGTGGCATCACGGGATGCTTTCGAGAATAAAAGCCAGAATCATCACACTGGGATCACAAAACATTGCTAGATTACTAGGTGACTCCCTAATACACCTAGGGTCATAATAATAACTCCAACATAAAGGTTGAGGCAGTAGGGTACCTCAACTCAACAATTTGTGTGATTAACCTGGCCTAAAAGACATTGAAACCAGAGGAAAAGGATTCTGCAAATGCATCAGACTCTTTAGAAACCTGGGATGACTCGGACAGCATAACGGCTATAAATGCTCAGAAAAGATTTGAGACATTCACAAAAATGGTGGCATAATCACTCAGAAGCACAATATCAAGGTTTCGAGATCAACAATCAGCATATGGAAGTAATCGGAACTGAAACGAGGCTTAAGTCCAACAATCTATAAGTCTACGGATTAGTAACACGTGATCCTGATGGAAAGAAGAGATAGCCTAGTTCTTAATCCCCGTAGAAGAGAAGATGATGACTCAGATCAGAAGGCCATGAGGTATAAGGAGTAAAAAGAGCCTTACGTTCCATCCCACAATCAATTCCCTTATATAACTAAAGAATTTCTAGACTCAACTTCGACCAGTTTGGCTTGGTAATCCTACAGGCAGTCAAGCTCTGATACCAACGCTGTCAGGACCCCGACGCAATGCCACATCGATCTAGCATGTAACACCTCATATCACTTTGCGGCCTCACGCACGGTATTCCCACGGGTGTCGCCTTACCTTTGCCCGGGACCGTTTGCGCCTTTTGGCACACGTATATGACAGTGTCGCTAGCATCCATATGATAAGGAGCCCGGGCTGACATGGCTAGTCGTAAACCCAAAGTGGCACAGACTTACAGGGACAGGCATCCATGACCCAGCATCGAACGTGTCGGTCATCAGCGAGTGAATCCAGACTGTAGCACTGGGCTAGCAGGACTCCGGTGAACCGGGCTGTAGCGGGCTAACAGGACTCCAGTATTCATCGCGTGACATTTCCCCGAAGGGACAGACACAGGAACGAAGAAGGACACATGCCGGCCAGCCTAAGTGTTCCGGAGCAGTAGCAAGCTACCATGGCTCGGTGGAAACACTAGGAGACATTTCCCGGTAAGAGAGGGTACTAAGGATAAACAACTAGGTTGTCAGATCCCACACATACCAAGCATTTCAATAACATACACACAATATGCTCGATATGTGCAAATACAACATGGCATCACAACATGACTCTACAACTCAAGTATTTATTCAATAGGCTCCGAGGAGCGAGATATTACAAACAGGGGTCTCATGACCCAACAATCAGAGCATACAAGTCAGAGCACAAGCGGAAACTATCATGTCTGAGTACAGACATCTATAAATGAAAAGGGCTGAGAAGCCTGACTATTTATCAGATCCTGCCGAGGGCACAAGATCGTAGCTGAGGTAACAAGCTAAACGTCGAAGTCCATGCGGAACTACTAGCGAGACCGAAGTCTCTCTGCAAAACATAAAATAGGCAAACGTGAGTACAAATGTACCCAGCAAGACTTACATCAGAACTAACTACATATGCATCATTATCAACAAAGGGATGGTGGGGTTTAACTACAGCAAGCCAGCTTTGACTCGGTGGCTATCCTAAACTACGACTGCGAGTAACTCTTTTGAGGTGGCGCACACGAGTCCACATATTCACCATATCAATACACCACTATGGAACCGCTCCCGTCTCCCTACGAGAACGCCATCCATAGCACTCACGCTTATCTTGCGTATTTTAGAGTATCCACTTTCACTTGTCTATGAACTGATATAAGCAACCCAGAAGTCCTTTTCCGCGGACACGGCTATTCGAATAGATGATGTTAACCCTGCAGGGGTGTACTTCTTCACACACGCTCTCACCACTTACCGCCGTTTACACGACATGTACTCGGCAACCTTCAAGCGGAAGCCCAACGTGGGTGTCGGCCACGGCCTGCCTAAACACTCGAGTCTCTAGTCCAGGTTTATCGCCTATTCAGGTTCCATCCATGAGGAGATCCGGCCGGAGTTTCGCTCACAGCCCCAAACGATGTGAACAGGGTTCCCGAGACACCAAACGGGCGCCCGGTACACCGTGCCACGTGCCTACCGCATCACAGCCCACCCCTACGGTCAGCGCTGCCCACGGCCTCCAGCATACTACAAACACCAGAAACTACTTGCAACTCCTGGACAGAGGACAAGGGTGATTAAGAAGCCGAGAGGGTCCATTGGTTTCGGGCCCAATGTGTGGTAGTAGCTGAATCATGGATCACAAACACAGAACTCAGTTCCTGAGGACGGCTGCAATGAGACAACCCACCATGTACTCCTACATGGCCTCTCACCGCTACCTTTACCAAATCGTGTTCACACACTTAGCTCACACACAGTAGGACATGTTCACACACCTCTGATTCATCCCCGATGAATCAGACCTGACTCAACTCTAAGCAGTAGCAGGCATGACAAACAAGCATGAATGAGTAGGCACAACAGGGCTCAAACAACTCCTACTCATGCTAGTGGGTTTCATCTATTTACTGTGGCAATGACAGGTCATGCAAAGGATAAAGGGGTTCAGCTACCGCAGCAAGTAACAGATAAATCAGTGTTGTCCTAATGCATTAAAAGAGAGCAGGAGCGAGAGAGTAGGATTGTATCGGAATGAACAAGGGGGTTTTGCTTGCCTGGCACTTCTGAAGATAACATTGAGTCTTCATCAGTGTCAACGATCACATCATCGGTATCACGTCTATCGAGAGGGGACAAATACCAGCAACACAGAAGGGAACACAATCAATGCAATGCACAATATGATGCATGATCATGACATGGCAAAATGAATGTGTTTTGGGCTAATGCAACTAGCAACGGATTAAATGAAGTTGGTTTGAATACAAGATTCAAATTCAAACTCCATCTGTGATTATTCAAATGCCATTCACTTCATTTGCCCTAAACAGTAGTGATAAGTTGTTCTAACATGCATGAAAATGGTACAGATGGATTCCTTGAATTTTTCTGATAAATTTTCATATATAATTTATTTAATTTGGAGTTACGGTTAATTTTCTATGATTTATTGAAGTTTATACAATTTTCTGGAATTATAAATCATTTCCTAATTTATTTAATTCCAGAAATACTTTACTGCGTCAGCATGACGTCGGCATGACGTCAGCAAGTCAACAGGGACCGGTCAGGGTCAAACCTGACGTGTGGGGTCCACACGTCAGTGACACGGGGGCTAATCCCGCGTTGACTCGGGCTTTGACCCGCTACGGGGCCCGTTGTCAGTGTCTGTGGGGGGTGTTTAGCATGGTCATTAGTGCTAACTAAATTAGCGCCACGTCAGCTAGTGACGCCGGCGGCCACGGCGACGGCGAGACCTCGCCGGAGTTGTTCGGGACAGCGCTACAGCCCGCGGCTGGTCGCGCTGAGGGCACCAGGGGTGAGCCCGTGCTCCCGCGCATCTAGGGGGACCCTCGAGAGGGCGTGGGGTGGCCGGGGTTCACCGGAATGGAGCCCGAGGCGGCGACCAGAGCTCGGGTGGGTGCGGGGTTAGCGCTGCGGCTTGCAAACAAGCTAGCTGCCACGCTAGCGTTGCTCCACAGGTCGTTGCGAGTGCAACGGACGCACGCGCGGGGCCATTTGGTCACCTGGGCTTCACCGGCGACGAGCCCGTGCGGCGGAGCGTCTCGGCTCCGGTGGAGGGAGCGGCTAGGGGGCGAATTAGGCAACGAGGCATGGGGGAAACGATGCAGTGGCTCACCGCGGTTCTTCTGGTGCTGCTGGCGAGGCAGGGGAGGCACGGGGTCCGGCGAATCGACGGAGGGGAGCTTCGGTGGCCGGCGACGGAACAGCAATGGTGGCGGCGTTGCAGGGCTTCTGGAGGGCCGTGGGTCGGTGGGGAGGAAGGAGGGGGTCGAGGCGGAGCTCGGGGATGCATAGTGGGAGCGAGGGGGTGGCTGTGGCCCCGGTAAACGGCGTCGGCGGCGATGGGCTCCGCTCGG
>NC_041381.1:649992863-650027803 GCF_002162155.2 Triticum dicoccoides | reverse complement strand
AGTGCGTGGCTCCCTCGGGTGCCTCCAGCGGCGAGCAGGTAAGCAGGAGGTGGCCGGAGCTCTTCGGGCGCGCGCCACGCCTCGCCTCTGCCTACTGGCAGAGGAAGAAGAGGACAAGGGGGGGAGGAGGTGGGCTGGGCCGGCCAGATGGAGCTGGGCCAGGTAAGTGGCGCCAGGTAAGTGGCCCAGGTGGCCTTCTCTCTTTTATTTTTGTTCTGTTTTATTTTTTTCTATTTCTGCAATTTGTTTTTGATTTGTTTTAAATATCAAATCATTTTATAAAATCCTGGAAATAATTATGGGTGCTTTCTGAATTATTCCAGTGACCCTTATCAATTTCCAACATTTATTTGAGCATTTAAATTATTTATAGTATTTAAATGCCCAAAGTCAATTACAATATGATTTAATTCAAAAATCCAAAAATGACCTAAGGATATATTCATCATTTTTGGCAGAGGTTTCCACCTTAACCAGAAATCATGAACTTTTCTTAGGGGCCTTTTGGGTTTATTGAAAAGATTTTAACTCACCCTAGTTGAGTTGATTTAATGCTAGGGTTTGAACATCCCCATTTCAATTTTGGGCAAAATTTAAACATGATGCAACACATGACTAGCTAGCTCAGAGCATTACCAGAAGCTAGGGATGTGACACATCAGATATTCCTGTCCAACGAAGATGATGAGAAGACCTCATTCATCACCCCATGTGGCACATATAGCTTTGTGCGCATGCCTTTCGGGTTGAAAAGTGTCGGGTCCACTTTTCCAAGAGCAGTCCAAATTGGTTTTGAGCCATAGTTGCACAAGAACATTGAAGCTTATATGGATGACATTGTGATCAAGACCAAGGACAAATCAACCCTCATCCAGGATTTGGAAGAAACATTTGCTAATTTGCGCAAGATCAATTTGAAGCTAAACCCGGAGAAGTGTGTGTTTGGTGTTCCCTCCGGCAAGCTGCTTGGATTCTTTGTGTCCCGCCAAGGGATCAAGGCAACCGAGAAAATCCAAGCACCCAAGATAGTTAAGTATGTGAGGTGTTTGACGTAGTGCATTGCCATGCTTAGCAGATTCATCTCCAAGTCTATCGAGCGCGCCTTGCCATTCTTCAAAATTTTGAAGAAGGTAGGGCCTATGAAATGGACCCCGGAAGTAGATGCAGCATTGCAAGAATTGAAGACCTACTTATCTTCCGTGCCCACTTTGGTTGCACCCAAACCACAAGAGTCATTGCTACTATATCTGGAAGCAACTAATCAAGTGGTCAGTGCAACATTAGTGGCACATGCAGAAGTAGAAGAGACAGCAGCCACAGCAGAGTCCCGCCAAGGGGGGAGAGAGATAGAGAGAACAACCCGACAAGGTCGGATACGGATCAGGACAAAGAGAAGCGTGGCAGTAGAGACAACCCCAAGGACGTGGCAAGGAAGAAAGTGGTGCAGCGCCCAGTATACTTCATGAGCTCCTTGTTGCAGGGGGCTAGATCCAGGTATTCTAGCATGCAAAAGTTGATTTTTGGCCTCATCATGGCCTCAAGGAAACTGTGCCACTACTTCCAAGCCCATGAGATCACAGTTGTCACACGCTTTTCGTTGCAAAGGATACTCCGGAACCGAGAGGCTACTGGCAGGATAGCGGAATGGGCATTGGAGTTATCCTGCTTTGGCATTATGTTTAAAATCACATCAACGGTTCAGTGCTAGGCATTGGTAGAGTTTATTGCAGAATGGACGCCAACCCCTGATGAGGAAGTGCTAGAAACGGTTATCCCCAGCAAGGAATCGCCCCAAGAATGGATCATGTATTTTGATGGTGCCTGCTCCTTGCAAGGTGCAGGGGCTAGCGTGCTTCTCATTGCTCCCACTGGAGAGCACTCAAAGTATGTCATCCAGATGAACTTTCCCCGGGAGGAGGCAACCAACAATACAACTAAGTATGAGGGGCTCCTTACCGGGCTATGGGTTGCCACAGAATTGGGAATCAAGAAGTTGATCATTGAAGGAGACTCATAGCTTGTGGTGAGACAAGTCAACAAGGACTACCAAAGTCGATTGATGGAGGCATATGTAGAGGAAGTGAGAAGATTAGAGGAGCGCTTTGATGGTTTGCAAACAGAGCACGTATCCGTGCGGAAAACAGCATTGCTGATCACCTGTCAAAGTGTGTTGCGCAGAAGCTTCCTGTGGAACCAGGAACTTTTGTTCTCCATCTTACTCAACCCTTCGTATCCCCGACAACAATGGCCTGAAATAGGAGGAAATTGGACTCCGGTAAGCCTCTCCCGGTAGAGACTCCAGGGGCTCCTGGCAGGAACCCTACCGGAAACAACTCCCCTTCGACTGCCGGGTCATTACCTCTTGCCGGACCACTATTCCTCGCGGTCGAGGGATGCACGCCCACGAATGAGGAGGTGCCGCTAGTCCTCGTTGCCGAGCCTCAGGCTCCCACTTGGGCAAGGAACATAGTCCATTTCCACCAAACCGGAGAACTTCCCGAAGAGCAAGAAGAAGCGAAAAGTGCAACCTGGAAGGCTAGTATGTACCAGTTTGTCGATGGCACTCTGTACAGAAGGAGTCCCAACGGTGTGAAATTGAAGTTCATTTGCCGGGAAGAGGGAAAGGAACTACTGGTGGAGATACAAAAGGCATGCACGGCTCCCACATTGGATCAAGGGCTTTAGTTGGGAAAGCATTTCGGCAAGGATTCTATTGGCCCACAGCCCTCTAAGATGCGGTCGAGCTAGTCACCAAGCTAGTGTGAGGCCTGCTAGTTCCATTCCAAGGACTTCCATCTGCCAGCCCAAGAACTTCAGACAATCCCTTTGTCATGGTCATTTTCGGTCTGAGGGCTCAATATGCTCGGCCCTTTCCCCAGAGCTGCCGGGGGCTTTGAATTCTTGTTCGTTGCAATCGACAAGTTTACAAAGTGTCTGGAAGTAGCTACCGTGAAGAAGGTGACTGCTCAGTTAGCTATCAAGTTCTTGAAAGATTTGGTGTGCCGCTTTGGAGTTCCTACTCGGATCATCACTGGCGGCACCAAATTCATGAGCCACGTCTTCATGCAATATGTTCATGCCCTCAGAAGCATGATCTCATTTGCCTATGTGGCACATCCCATAAGCAACGGACAACCTCATAGGGTCAATGCTGAAGTGCTGCGAGGCCTCAAGACAAGAACATTTGATAAGCTGCTGAAGTGCGATAGGCGATGGATTGCTGAGCTGCCGGTGGTAATCTGGTGCCTCAGAGCAACACCAAATCAGGCTACCGGGCAGACTCCCTTCTCCCTAGCCTATGGGGCAAAAGCAGTTATCCCCATGGAACTCATTTACGGGTCACCTCAAGTGCTTGCGTACGATGAAGTAACCGAAGAACAACATCGGTGTGACGATGTTGTGCTTCTCGAGGAGAACCGTCTTCGGGCTGCTACGCGTGCTGCACACTACCAGCAAGCCCCGCACCACTATTATAGCCACAGGGTTCATGCCCGGCGTTTTGAGGAAGGTGACCTTGTCCTTAGGCGCGTTCCGTTTGCCAAGGGTGCAAACAAGTTATCACCAAAGTGGGAAGTCCCTTACTGGGTAGTACGAGTCACTAGACCTGGAGCATTCTATCTGGAGACCGGAGATGGCATTCAATTGCAAAACTCATGGAATATTGAGCATCTCCGCAAGTTCTACCCATAGGGCACGGCTGTCGGGCCCTGCCCGGCAGCCAAGCTTTTGTTCAGGCCTTGCCTCAGTGGCATGTAACCCCTCGTACAAAGCCAGGCGCAGACCTTGAGCAACTGAGAAATAAACGAAGCACCGGGGGCCCCCCGACAAGTGCATGCATGCGTAAGCATATCATGAGCATTGCATGTTCATGTAGATAAGATCGCGTCTGTCATCATCTTCATATGCATAAACTACAGGCTCCTACCATGGACTCAGTCCCCAAGAGGAGATGGGAAGACAAGCCAACGCTGCGGTCTCCGACAAGCCAAACAGATAAGTTCATCCTCTTGTCCATACGTGTTCTGTAAGTAAAGGCTTGTGCATAAGAACACCCTGCTGAGGGAGTCCCGGACTAGGGGGTGTCCGGATAGCCGAACTATCATCATCGGCCGGACTCCAAGACTATGAAGATACAAGATTGCAGACTTTGTCCCCTGTCCGAATGGGACTTTCCTTGGCGTGGAAGGCAAGCTTGGCGATACGGATATGTAGATCTCCTACCATTGTAATCGACTCTGTGTAACCCTAGCCCTCTCCGGTGTCTATATAAACCGGATGGCTTTAGTCCATATGACAAACAACAATCATACCATAGGTTAGCTTCTAGGATTTAGCCTCCTTGATCTCGTGGTAGATCTACTCTTGTAACCCACATCATCAATATTAATCAAGCAGGACGTAGGGTTTTACCTCCATCAAGAGGGCCCGAACCTGGGTAAAAACATCGTGTCCCTCGCCTCCTGTTACCATCCGCCTAGACGCACAGTTCGGGACCCCCTACCCGAGATCCGCCTGTTTTGACACCGACATTGGTGCTTTCATTGAGAGTTCCTCTGTGTTGTCACCGATAGGCTCGATGGCTTCTTCGATCATCATCAACGACGCCGTCCAGGGTGAGACCTTCCTCCCCGGACAGATCTTCGTATTCGGCGGCTTTGCACTGCGGGCCAATTCGCTTGGCCATCTAGAGCAGATCGAAAGTTACGCCCCGGGCCGTCAGGTCAGATTTGGAAGTTTGGACTTCACGGCTGACATCCGCGGGGACTTGATCTTCGATGGATTCGAGCCACAGCCGAGCGTGCCACGCTGTCACGTCGGGCATGATTTAGCTCTGCCGCCGGACAGAACCCTGGAGGCCGCACTCGAAACCACTCCGATCTTCAATTCGGAGCCAACTCCACAGATCGAGGATGGATGCCTAGACACCGCCTCGGGGGCTGCAACCTCTACGGCGATAGAGCCGAACACTGACTTCGTCCCTCATAAAGCTCGTGACTCCAAGGTGCCGAACTCCTCGCCGGACTCCGAATCTCCCGCGCCCGCCCCGATCGAATCCGACTGGGCGCCGATCATGGAGTTCACCGCAGTGGACGTCTCTCAAGACTCACCTTTCGGCGACATCTTGAGTTCGCTAAAATACCTCTCGTTATCAGGAGAGACCTGGCCAGATTGTGGTCACGACGGCTGGGATGCGGACAATGAAGAAATTCAGGGCCCACCCACCACCCACTTGGTAGCCGCTGTCGATGACTTAACTGACAAGCTAGACTACGACTCCGAGGACATCGACGGTATGGACGACGATGCCGGGGACGACCAAGAACCAGCGCCTAAAGGGCACAAGAAAGCCACCCCATCCCACAACGTATGCATGGTGGATACACCAAAAGGAAGCGACTATAAGGAAAAACGGGACGTGGCGAAGGACAACTCCCCCAACAGACAAACAAAGCGGCGATGCAAGCGCCGCCCGAAGACCGGCATCGACAAAAACAGTACCCATATGGACCCGGCCCTAGAGCAGGGCGAAGCAGTGGACGACGCACACGTGAACCGGACAAGCAACCCATCCCCGGCGAAGATGATCTCACATCACCGGAGCATATGAATCTCCATAACAGGCTCATCGCCACTGCAAGAAGTTTGAAGAAGCAAAAGCGGAAGCTCAAAACAGCGGAAGACACACTCAGAATGAGATGGAGCAAAGTACTCAACACCGCAGATAAATATGGCACTAGTCACCAGACAAAGAGCTACCCGAAGCGCAAGCTGTTGCCCGAATTTGACGAGGAGGCCTTCGAGCCCCCGCAGTCAAAAAAGAAAGGGGCCGCCTGGCTGGATAGAGGACCAGATGATAGGCCAAGAGCAACATGGGGCGCCACACACAAGCCGGCACATGATCAGCATAAAGATCTTCAGAAAAAGGATAACCCGGCCAGGTCTATCTATGGGCCAAAAAAGAAGACTCCAGGAAGTAACACAACTAGCCGAGCATTTGAAGACAACAGCACACCCAAATACAGGGGCGCCGCACACCCACTATGTTTTACCAACGAGGTACTGGATCATGGATTTCCAGCGGGATTTAAACCCATAAACATAGAGGCATACGACGGAACAACAGACCCCGGAGTCTAGATTGAGGATTATATCCTACACATACACATGGCAAGAGGAGACGATCTCCATGCCATAAAATACCTTCCCCTCAAGCTCAAAGGGCCGGCACGGCATTGGCTTAAAAGCCTCCCAGAAAATACGATTGGGAGTTGGGAAGAGCTTGAGGATGCGTTTCGAGCAAATTTTCAGGGGACTTATGTCCGGCCTCCGAATGCAGATGATTTAAGTCACATAACTCAACAGCCCGAAGAATCAGCACGCAAATTCTGGAATAGGTTCCTCACTAAAAAGAACCAAGTAGTCGACTGTCCAGACGCTGAAGCCTTAGCAGCCTTCAAACACAATGTCCGAGATGAATGGCTTGCCAGACACCTCGGCCAGGAAAAACCAAGAACAATGGCCGCACTAACAAGTCTCATGACCCACTTTTGCGCAGGGGAAGATAGCTGGTTGGCTAGATGCAGCACCAGCGACCCGAGTACATCCGAAATCAAGGATGGAAATGGGAAATCACGACGCAAAAAAGATCAGCCCCGGAATAAGGAGAATGGCCAAATAGTACGGCGGTCAACGCCGGATTCAAAAGCTCTCGTCCGAACAAGAAAGCACTGCCCTTAAAGGATAACAGTGACGAGCTATCCAACCTCAACAAGATCCTGGATAGACTGTGTCAAATACACGGTACCTCCGGGAAGCGTGCAAACCATACCCATAGAGATTGTTGGGTCTTCAAGCAGTCCGGCCGACTTAACGCCGAACACAAAGGGCTCGACACAACAAGCGAAAGTGACGAAACCCAAAAGCAGCGCTCTGGTAACCAAAAGACTTTCCCATTAGAAGTCAAAACAGTGAACTCACTTCACGTGATAACACGCAGCGCGGCCCCTGCTATACCAGGACACCGTCCACAGACTAGGGGTAGAACCCACCAAAATTCTCTATAGCAAGCACTTCCTTCAAAGGAGTGACGCCAGGCCTTTTCAGCCAATTTTACAGGCTCTGTACCACTAGAGGCCGTGTTCGGTTCATCCGACAACCTCTGTCGCGAAAAGCTCACCCTCCATCGCCCCATTTAGCAGTAGCCCTTAAGCACTACTGGGGCGTGCAACTTTTGCCCGCTTTAATGCAATACCACATTACGCGTCTCTTACGCTTAAAAATGCCCGGTCCACGTGGCATATTGTTAAAACTCCAGGTGTCTCTCGACCATGGAGAATGTGCGGCTGCCTAGACAGCCACACATTATTCCGACCTTGCAGGTCAAAGCCCCTATAAACAGGTCATTTAGACCTCGGACATGGTTAGACGAGTCCGGCGTAACTTAACAAGGGGCTTCCCAGCCGCATACCCCTTTTTTTAGGGGGCCGCGCGCATAAATGATGAAAGCTAATAAAGCTCAACTTTCTTCATCTTCCAAATTATACTTTATTTTGATACACTTTTTGCACAATATTTCTTAGAAACTAAGTCCTTCTCTTTTACAGATGAAGCACGTGCTACACCCGTCCAGGATACAGCACAACGGAGACACAGGCGCAGGCGTGCAGTAGGGACCCGTTGCAAGGATTCTTTTCAGATTAAGACCCTGCGTAAACCTTTCTCACTGTCTCTTGTAGATACACATCCCCCGGTTTACTACCAGAGCCGAGGAGGAGGCTGGCGTTTTGGCATCGGCCGCGTCAGAAGTTCCCACCTGTACCTGGACACTAGGGGCTTTATTCTGCCCGATATCATAAAGACCGAACACCTTAGGGAGTGTTCGGCATCTCGAGTTAGGACTTATATGCATCAGCTCCGAATCGTGTCTTTGGTCAAATGTTGGGTTTTCCCGGCTCCTATGTTTTGCTGCCTTATGTTCGGTATCATCGGCTAACGCGGCACCAGGAGAACTACTGCGATTGTGCCCCGGTTCGGCCGGGAGAGCACCTCAGTAGAGAAAGCTGAAAACTGAATGTCATGATATAGCGAGAGACTGGTGAACCACTTGATCGACCATTGGAATGTTTAGAATTCCTCCGCTTTGACGAAGGACCGCTTCCCGGTCAGGCACATACGCAGCCCAAGTTCGGAGAAACGCGGTGCCATCAGGGGCTATATAGTAGCCCCACATTCGAGCTCCTATGGCTAAGTGAAAGTGATAAAGCATTATAGTCCGGTTGCCTAGTTTGCTATGCTATCACCTCCTTAAAAGGACCAAGACGTTGGATTAAGTGTGAAAAAGCGTTTTTCTTTTTGCAAACAGCCCCGCACCATGTGCGTGGGGGCTGAAGCCAAAGACTGCCATCTTTCAGATTATACATACATATATGGCCGCACAGGAGATAGTTCAATACTTGAACACATAAGTATAAAAAGTCATTGCATTATAAACATGATCTTAGAAATCATACATGTCATTCAAACATAACATCTTTCGAGCACTGTGACTCTATTATACGAGCGCCCTGCAGGACTTCCTCAAAGTAATGCTCGGTGGGGAATCGCCTTTTGTTCGAACCCCGGGATGCAACAGCGGTGGCATCCATCTCCGCCCAGTATGTTTTACCACGGGCGAGAGCCATCCGTGCACCTTCTATGCATGCCGACCGCTTCATCGCCTTAATATGCGGCACTGCCCCAAGGAATTGCTGCAACAAGCCAAAATAACTCTTCGGCTTGGGCCTTTTCGGCCATAGATGAGTTACCACATCCTTCATGGCCAGTCCGGACAATCTATTCAGCTCAGCCCACTCAACTAGCCGATCACTCAACAGAAGTGGATGCTCCGGACTATGGAATTGAGACCAGAAAAGCTCTTCCATTTCATGATCCTCCTGGCTTCGAAAGTGCACGACTGCGTCAGCCGCACTCACCGCCAAGTCCAGATAAGGATCCTCCGCACCGTACAATCGGCCTAGCTGAGCATACTTCGGATCCGTGAACTTCCTACGCAGCATAAAGGGCTTTCCAGCAACAATGTCTCCGACCTGACGCAGTTCCTCCTTCATAGCCCGCATCACACTACTGGCATCCTTGGCCTCGGCATCGGCCTTCTTCAGGTCCTCTTCCTCCGCTCGGTGTTCTCCTTCAAGAACTTCCAGGCGGTCGGTAGCAACTCTTAATTTCATGGACATTCCAGCCATCTCCTCCCTGCTTCGACAGTGAGCAGCCTTCTCGGCTTCTAGCCCTTTCGCTGCCTTCAAGGCAGCCGCCTCGCTTTTTCTGGCTTGCTCCTTGGCCCGAGCAAGTTCTGCTCGAAGGTACTCCATAGCAGCAGCACCATCTGCATCTAAGCATACAATTTGTAAGGAATGGGCGTCAGCTCCCTTACTAACCAACCGCGGGGCAACCACATACCTTGTGACTCATCAAGTCGTCTATTGACCAGCGAGATGTCCGCATCTGCAGTGTCGAGTTGCTTCTTCAGCTCGGCAAATTCATCAGTCCGGCTGGCCACCGAACGTTCCGCCACCTGCATGGGAAAGGCGACAGTTAATAACCGAGATTACGATCCTAGGCACGCTGTCGTTATTCGGCAGCATACCAAGTCTCAGGGGCTACTATCTATACAGGGCACACTTCATGTGCAAAACTGTCAACAGGTATGTCATTTTTTGCGTACCTCAAACCCCGTCAGTAAACTTCCGACAGCCTCATACAACCCGGTTTCGGCGGACAAGAACCTCTCAATCACATCACCCATTAATGTGCGGTGATCTTCTGAGATGGATGCCCTCTTAAGCAAATCCTGCAGCTCCACCGGCCGTACTCCAATGGGCGCCGAACTCTCCGGTCCCGCCGGATTTGGGGAGACCCTCCGCGACGACACCTCAGGGTCGTCCGCCCCGCACGACGGAGCGGCAGATGAAGGCGTTTCGCTTTCCATCATCTCCGGACGAAGGTCTCCCGAAGGTGAGCTGTGCTGAGATGGGCTGGGATCCGAACTACAAGGTAAAAACTTCGTTACCTTTAGACATTAAGCAGGGGTGTCTTATAATTATAAAATCCCCCTTTTCACTTACGGCTCGTTAGAGGGCTGATTCCTCCGAGGAGACAGTACGGCCGGGGCGCTTTCTGGTGCAGGACCTTCTGGTACAGATTTCTTTCCCCGTTTTGAGGCCGTGGCCTCCGGGTCTTTGGAAGCGTTCCTCTTCTCCCCCTGGAAGGAGGGACTCTCGGTTCCTCCCTTACTAAATGCCTCCTTGGCAGAGGTGACAGTTTCCCCGTGCCCCCTTCGCCCTCATTCGAAGGTGCAACCTCCAACATTTTGATTAACACGGGATCCTGCATGGTCTCAGGGAGGGGGGCCGGACACCGTATCAGTTTTGCTTGCGCTATCCACTCCTGTCTAGGGATAGCTGGTTAAAAGGCAAGCTCACGATAAATAAATGGATGGTGTGTCCGGACACAGGGCTACTTACTTGAGTATCCGGGCGATTGCAGCTTAGGCCAGCGTCCTCGGTCAATTCCGGATGCGGCTCTTGCGATCTGAAGAATAGTTTATACATCTCCATGGGAGTCAAACCCATGAAGTGTTGAAGAGCTCGCGGCCCCTCCGGATTAAATTCCCACAGGCGGAGGGGGTGACGTTTGCAGGGCAGTAGGTGCTGGATCAACATGACCTGCACCACTGCGACCATATTGATCTCCCTTTCTTGGAGGCCTCGAATCCGGTCCTGCAGCAGAGGGACGTCTTTGGGCGGCCCCCCAGTCACGCCCCTTGTTGACCCATGACGTCAGCTGTTGTGGAGGGCCCGAGCGAAAGACGGGCGGCGGCTTCTGCCTGTTGCCCCAAGGAGCGGTGATATAAAACCACTCCTATTGCCACAAGCTGAGCTCCTCTTGGAAAGAGCCCTTGGGCCATGGAGCTTCGGCCCTCTTGCTTATAACCGCCCCGCCGCACTCTGCCTGACACCCCTCAATCATCTTCGGCTCCACGTTGAAGGTTTTGAGCCATAAGCCGAAGTGAGGGGTAGTGCGGAGGAAGGCTTCACAGACGACAATGAATGATGAGATATGGAGGACGGACTCCGGAGCCAGGTCGTGGAATTCCAGCCCATAGTAAAACATGAGCCCCCTCATGAAGGGATCCGTTGGAAGCCTAAACCCCGATGGAAGTGAGACGTGAACACGACGATCTCGCCAGGCTCGGGAGTTGGGATAACTTGCCCTCGGGCAGGCAGCCTATGCGAAATCTCATAGGTTAAATACCTGGTATCTCTCAGCTTTAGCACGTCCTCCTCCGTGACAGAGGAGGGCATCCACCGGCCTCGTAGATCAGGACCGGACATTGTCAAGGATCGAAGGTACCTGAATTCGGAGCCCTGGGTGTTGGAACTCAGGGAGAAGGGCGGATTCGATAGAGGATTGAATAAAAAGAATGGGCCTTGGTCTCATTATAAAGAGGAAGAATACCAAGAGCCGTCCCCGTGACCGTTTGGAACCCGCCTTCGATGGAGGGGGCATGGCAACGGGCACGGTTGGGTTACCCACGTCAGTATTGATGGGAATCCCGGAATAAGGGGAACACGATCTCTGCTTCGACAGACGTGCCAAGGAAACCGCCTCGCTAAACGCGCTGAGGTGGAACAATAGAAACAATTCAAGTAAAGGCTTGGAAGTGGTGTGACGTTACGCCATAGAATACGTCAGCAGATTGATCTTGTGTAATATTATTCTCTCTACGGTGGTATGTGGAATTTATTTTTGCAGAGCCGGACACTATCCTGGTGTTCACAATCTTCTATAAATTATTCGGAGGAGGAACCCGTCTTGCAATGCCGAAGACAATATGCGCGCCGGACTCGTCGTCATTGAAGCCTGGTTCGGGGGCTACTGAGGGTGTCCCGGACTAGGGGGTGTCCGGATAGCCGAACTATCATCATCCGCCGGACTCCAAGACTATGAAGATACAAGATTGAAGACTTCGTCCCGTGTCCGGATGGGACTTTCCTTGGCGTGGAAGGCAAGCTTGGCGATATGGATATGTAGATCTCCTACCATTGTAACCGACTCTGTGTAACCCTAGCCCTCTCCGATGTCTATATAAATCGGATGGCTTTAGTCCATAGGATGAACAACAATCATACCATAGGCTAGCTTCTAGGGTTTAGCTACCTTGATCTCGTGGTAGATCTACTCTTGTAACCCACATCATCAATATTAATCAAGCAGGACGTAGGGTTTTACCTCCATCAAGAGGGCCCGAACCTGGGTAAAAACATCGTGTCCCTCGTCTCCTGTTACCATCCGCCTAGACGCACAGTTCGGGACCCCCTACCCGAGATCCACCGGTTTTGGCACCGACACCTGCTACCCTTTAAAACTTAGGTGCTCCAACCCTTCGACTTGAACGCTGCTTCGGTCAGGGTGGTCGTAGTAGCCTTTGTTGGATAAGGACTGGTAGGGGGTTGGTCCCTCTGTGTGATTTGTGCCCGGTAGGCCTACTACCCGGCAGAAAAACAGAGCATACCGGCAAGATAACCTGCTGGGGGAACTCGTTTATCTGAAAATATCAAGGCATCCCACCTCTGCATGGACATACATATGCATGAGTCCCCAACAAGGTTCATCTTTTTCATTAATATATGATGACCCACAAGTATAGGGGATCTATCGTAGTCCTTCCGATAAGTAAGACTGTCAAACCCAACAAGGAGCAGAAGGAAATGACAAGCGGTTTACAGCAAGGTATTCTCTTCAAGCACTGAAATTATCGGTAATAGATAGTTGTGTGATAAGATAATTCGTAACGGGTAACAAGTAACAAAAGTAAACAAGGTGCAGCAAGGTGGCCCAATGTAGAAAAGGACAAGCCTGGACAAACTCTTATATAAAGCAAAGCGCTCCCGAGGACACATGGGAATTACTATCAAGCTAGTTTTCATCATGCTCATATGATTCACATTCGTTACTTTGATAATTTGATATGTGGGTGGACGGGTGCTTGGGTGCTATCCTTCCTTGAACAAGCCTCCCACTTATGATTAACCCCTCTCGCAAGAATCCCCAACTACGAAAGAAGAATTAAGGTAAACCTAACCAGGCATGAAGCATATGGATCCAAATCAGCCCCTTAGAAGCAATGCATAAACTAGGGTTTAAGCTTCTGTCACTGTACCAACCCATCATCTACTTATTAGTTCCCAATGTCTTCCCCTATGCCCAAATCATAGTGAAGTGTCATATAGTCGACGTTCACATAACACCACTAGATGAAAGATAACATACATCACTACAAGAAATATGTCAACTTGTGACCTTCTGTAAGTGACCCTAGAAGAATTGGTCATAAATCTACGACCATTTGAGACCAATTGGTCAAAAGTTGTTCGGGGGGCTCCAAACCCTAAACCATAACGACCATTTTGGTCGGAAAGGTCGTAATTTCCTTACGCAAAATGTTCATAGCATAGACAACCCTGATCACTGCCTGAGTCCTGGTCGATTAGGATCAATGCCACCTCTATAGTTTCGTCTATGTGTCACATCCACATGTCAATTTTCACCGATGTGTCATATCTATGTGTCAATTTAAACCTAGCACTGACAGGTGAGACCCACACATTTGACCTGTTGACCATGCATCGCCTATCCAATGACACATGGGTCCCACCGACCTGACAGGTAGGCCCCACGAAATGGACATTTGGGACCCACCTAACATGCGGACCCACTGCCCTGCGAGCGGGACCCACCACTGACCTGATAGGTAGGCCACCCTATAAGAGCCACCGAGCTGAATGGTAGAAAACAAACAAAAATATGCCCAATGGGGAATTGAACTCGCGACCTACCCTTCCCTCTCCCTCCACGCTAACCAATAGGCCACCACACCTTCAGTGATATAATACCGAACCAGCTCCATTTAAACATTACAAGGCCTTGCTGGGCTTGGGCCTCGGTTGGACAAGGCCTTTATTTCTCTTCCGCTGACTAGGCCAATGGCCTATATACCTATTGAACGTGCATCTAATGAAAAATGTGGGCTTCACATGACTTTAACTCCATATAAATAAAGGGAGTTCAAATTTTAATCAAGCATTTGAAAATGTTAAAGTGTGTATAAAAAATGTTGATCACGCATTAAAAAATGCTAATCTTGTTTTTGATTTTTTAATAAAGCATTTGATAAATGTTAAAAATATGTATAGAAAAAATGTTGATAGTGTTTTAAAAAAACTTGTGTTTGGAAATGTGAATCAAGCATTTAAAATTGTTAAAATTTGTATAAAAATGGTGATGATGTATTAAAAAATTAATCTTATATTCAAAAAATGTTAATCAATCATTTTAAAATTATTGAAAATTTGTACTTAAAAATGTTAACCAAGTATTAAAAAACATTAAACTTGTATTTTAAAACTATTAAACATGTATATTACAAAAAGGTTCTTCATGTATATGAAAAAAGTAGAATAAAGACAAAAGGGGATAAAGAAAACCAAAAAACAAAAAACAAAAACAGAAACAATATAAAGCCAAGAAAAAGGAAATGAAAAAGAAAACTGAAGAAATTAGTGCAAAAGGAAACGAGAACACTTTTTTTAAGAGATTTGACGTAGGCAAAGTTTGTTGTTTTTCCTAGAAACTAGGTAACATATAATGACATAATGCAAAGGTTTTCAATTTTTTTGGATTTTGTTTTGAATTTCCTTTTTTCGTTTCAAAATGCTGTCAAAACGACGTGCATGACCATTCCTAGCTAGTGGTTGAATATTGGAAAAAATTTGGTGTTTCTCTGATTAAATAGATACTTATATACGTAGAAATGATTTTTAGAAAAAAAATAAAGATCAAACTATGAGGGAGCTGCCATTCAAATTTGACCCATTTCCTGTTGAATCAGCATAAATTTTTCTTTTTCACCAGAGGTGGATAAAAACTTCTCACACCCAACCATTTGGTCAATTGTACATTAAATATGGCCTACTATTTCATAAAAATGGTGTGGTCTAATTTTACAACAAATATATGGTAGGTCCTTCACAAAAAACTCAATTTGGACACTCAATAAAATGGAAAACGAAGTGTTTGTCAAAACATAATGGAAACTTCCTTAGGCAACATTGTTTACAATTCCAATATGCAGCCTTGTGCAGAATATGAGATCATTTGAATAAACTATGCCATGAATGTGGCCATAAGATTGATCATTTGGCTTGAAAGCCATTGATCTCCACACATGATAGCTCGTTTTTAAGATTTTTTCTAAAATAATTATCGTATTACAAGTTTATTTTTTTTCTTGATAACTTGGTCACATATAGTGACACAATGCGAAGGTTTTCCTATTTTTTCATTTTTTTGAATTTTCAAGGCCCGTTTCAAAATGCGATCGAAACGACGGGCATGACCGTTCCTAGCTAGGAGTTGAATCTTGCAAAAAATTTGGAGTATCTCTAATTAAATACATACTTATGTACCTAAAAATAATATTTGGGAAAAATAAAGAGCAAACTAGAGGCAGCTGCAGTTCAAATTTGACCCATTTCCGACTAAATCAGCATAAATTTGTCTTTTTCATGGGAGGTGGATAAAATCTTTTGACGCCCAACCATTTATTCAATTGTGCATCAAATATGTCCTAGTATTTTAGAAAATTGAGTTGGTCTAATTTTGCAACAATTATTTGGTAGGTTCTTCACAAAAAAACCTCATTTTGGGCACTCAAAAAGTGGAAAATAATTTTTTTGTCCAAAGAAAATGAAAACTTGCTTAGGCAACATTGTTTGCCATACCAATATGCACTCTTGTGTAGAATATGAGACCATTCGAACAAACTATGCCATGAATGTGGCCATAAGATTGATCATTTGGCGTGAAAGCAATTGATCTCCACACATTATAGCTTGTTTCTGAGAACACTTTTTAAAAATAATTATCTATTACACATTTATTATTTTTTCTGGTAACTTGGCCACATATAATGACACAATGTGTAGGTTTTCCAGCTTTTTGATTTTTTTTTTGAAATTTTAATGCCCGTTTCAAAATGCGGTCGAAACGACGGGCATGACTGTTCCTAGCTAGGAGTTGAATCTTGCAAAAAATTTGGAGTATCTCTGATTAAGTAGATACTTATGTACCTAAAAATAATTTTTGGGAAAAATACAGATCAATCTATGAGGCAGCTGCAGTTCAAATTTGATCCGTTTCAAGCTGAATCGGCAAAAAATTATCTTTTTTACTAGAGGTGGATAAAAGATTTTGATACCCAACCATTTGGTCAATTTTGCATTAAATATGTCCTAGTATTTAATAAAATTGATTTGGTCCAATTTTGTAACAATTATTTGGTAGGTTCTTCACAAAAAAACTTCATTTTGGGCACGAAAAAAATGGAAAATGATTTTTTCGTCCAAAGAAAATGAAAACTTGTTTGGCAACATTGTTTGCCATTCAAATATGCACCCTTGAACACAATATGAGATCATTTAAACAAACTATGCCATGAATGTGGCCATAAGATTGATCATTTTGGCTTGAATGCCATTGATCTCCACACATGATAACTCGTTTCTGAGAACACTTTTGTAAAATAATTATCGTATTACAAGTTTATAATTTTTCCTTGTAACTTGGCCCCATATAGTCACACAATGTGAAGGTTTTCCAATTTTTTGATTTTTTTTGAATTTTTAATGCCCATTTAAAAGTGCAGCTGAAATGACGGGCATGACCGTTCCTAGATAGGAGTTGAATCTTGCAAAAAAATTGGACTATCTCTGATTAAATATATACTTATGTACCTAAAATTAATTTTTGAGAAAAACAAATAGCAAACTATGTGGCAGCTGCGGTTCAAATTTGACCCGTTAACGACTGAATCGGCATAAATTTGTCTTTTTCACGAGAGGTGGATAAAATATTTTGACACCCAACCATTTGGTCAATTGTGCATTAAATATGTCCTAGTTTTTTATAAAATTAATTTGGTCCAATTTTGCAACATTTATTTGGTAGGTTCTTCACAAAAAAACTCATTTTGGGCACTCAAAAGATGGAAAATGATATTTTCGTCCAAAGAAAATGAAACCTTTCTTAGGAAACATTGTTTGCCATACCAATATGCACCCTTGTGCAGAATATGAGATCATTTAAACAAACTATGCGATGAATGTAGCCATAAGATTGATCGTTTGGCTTGAAAGCCATTGATCTCCACAGATGATAGCTCGTTTCTGAGAACACTTTTTAAAAATAATTATCATATTACAAGTTCATTATTTTTCTTGATAACTTGGCCACAGATAATGACACAATGCGAAGGTTTTCCAATTTTTTGATTTTTTTGAATTTTTAATCCCTGTTTCCAAATGCGGTCGAAACGACGGACATGACCGTTCATAGCTAGGAGTTGAATATTGCAAAAAATTTGAAGTATCTCTGATTAAATAGATACTTATGTACCTAAAAATAATTTTTGGGAAAAACAAACAGCAAACTATGAGGCAGCTGCAGTTCAAATTTGACCCGTTTCCGACTAAATCAGCATAAATTTGTCTTTTTCACGGGTGGTGGATAGAATCTTTTTACACCCAACCATTTGGTCAATTGTGCATCAAATATGTCCTAGTATTTTAGAAAATTGATTTAGTCCAATTTTTAAACAATTATTTGGTAGGTTCTTCACAAAAAAATGTCATTTTGGGCACTCAAAAAATGGAAAATGATTTTTTCGTCCAAAGAAAATGAAAACTTGCTTAGGCAACATTGTTTGCCATACCAATATGCACCCTTGTGTAGAATATGAGATCATTTGAACAAACTATGCCATGAATGTGGCCATAAGATTGATCATTTGGCTTGAAAGCAATTGATCTCCACACATTATAGCTTGTTTCTGCGAACACTTTTTAAAAATAATTATCTATTACAAGTTTATTATTTTTTCCTGGTAACTTGGCCACATATAATGACACAATGTGAAGGTTTTCCAGTATTTTGATTTTCTTGAATTTTTAATGCCCGTTTCAAAATGCGGTCGAAATGACGGGCATGACCATTCCTAGCTAGGAGTTGAATCTTACAAAACTTTTGGAGTATCTCTGATTAAGTAGATACTTATGTACCTAGAAATAATTTTTGGGAAAAATACAGATCAAACTATGAGGCAGCTGCAGTTCAAATTAGATCCGTTTCCAGCTGAATCGGCAAAATTTTGTCTTTTTTACCAGAGGTCGATAAAAGCTTTTGACACCCAACCATTTGGTCAATTTTGCATTAAATATGTCCTAGTATTTAATAAAATTGATTTGGTCCAATTTTGCAACAGTTATTTGGTAGGTTCTTCATAAAAAAAATCTCATTTTGGGCACTAAAAAAATGGAAAATGATTTTTTCGTCCAAAGAAAATGAAAACTTGCTTAGGCAACATTGTTTGCCATTCAAATATGCACCCTTGTGCACAATATGAGATCATTTAAACAAACTATGCCATGAATGTGGCCATAAGATTGATCATTTTGGCTTGAATGCCATTGATCTCCACACATGATAACTCGTTTCTGAGAACACTTTGAGACGTCTCCAACTTATCTATAATTTATGAAGCATTCATGCTATATTATTATCTGTTTTGAATGATTATGGGCTTTATTATACACTTTTATATTATCTGTTTTATTGCCTGTTTCAGTATTTCGAGGAAAAGGAATATCAAACGGAGTCCAAACAGAATGAAACCTTCGGCAGCATTATTTTTGGGAAGAATATGATCTTGGAGACTTGGAGTTCACGTCAGAAGATCCTGGAGGAGGCCAGGAGATATGGGGGCGCCCCCCCTACTGGGCACGGCCCCTGTCTCGTGGGCCCCTCGAGCACCTCCCGACCAACTTCTTTCGCCTATATAAGCCTACCTACCCTAAAAACATCGAAAATCAAGATAGATTGGGAGTTCCGCCGCCGCGAGCCTCTGTAGCCACCAAAAACCTCTTGGGAGCCCGTTCCGGCACCCTGCCGGAGGAGGAACCCATAACCGGTGGCCATCTTCATCATCCCGGTGTTCTCCATGATGAGGAGGGAGTAGTTCACCCTCGGGGCTGAGGGTATGTACCAGTAGCTATGTGTTTGATCTCTCTCTCTCTCTCTCTCTCTCTCTCTCTCTCTCTCGTGTTCTCTCTATGGCACAATCTTGATGTATCGCGAGCTTTGTTGTTAGAGTTGAATCTTATGATGTTTCTCCCCCTCTACTCTCTTGTGATGAATTGAGTTTCTCTCTTGAAGTTATCTTATCGGATTGTGTCTTTACTTTGAGAACACTTGATGTATGTCTTGCCGTGTTTATCTGTGGTGACAATGGGATATCATGTGCCACTTGATGTATGTTTTGGTGACCAACTTGCGGGTTCTGCCCATGAACCTATGCATAGGGGTTGGCACACATTTTCTTGAATCTTCGGTAGAAACATTGGGGCACTCTTTGAAGTACTTTGTGTTGGTTGGATGAATACGAGATTGTGTGATGCATATCGTATATTCATACCCACGGATACTTGAGGTGAAAATGGAGTATCTAGGTGACATTAGGGTTTTGGTTGATTTGTGTCTTAAGGTATTATTCTAGTATGAACTCTATGATGGATTGAGCGGAAAGAATAGCTTTATGTTATTTTCCTACGAACTCTTGAATAGATAGAACTGAAAGGATAACTTTGAGGTGGCTTCATACCCTACCGTAATCTCTTCATTTGTTCTCCGCTATTAGTGGCTTTGGAGTGACTCTTTGTTGCATGTTGAGGGATTGTTATATGATCTATCTATGTTATTATTGTTGAGAGAACTTCCACTAGTGAAAGTATGAACCTTAGGCCTTGTTTCCTATCATTGCAATACCGTTTACGCTCACTTTTATCATTAGTTACCTTGCTGTTTTTATTATTTCAGATTACAAAAACCTATATATACTATCTATTTTGCACTTGTATCACCATCTCTTCGCCGAACTAGTGCACCTATACAATTTGCCATTGTATTGGGTGTGTTGGGGACACAAGAGACTCTTTGTTATTTGGTTGCAGGGTTGTTTGAGACAGACCCTCTTCATCCTACGCCTCCTACAGATTGATAAACCTTAGGTCATCCACTTGAGGGAAATTTGCTACCGTCCTACAAACCTGTGCACTTGCAGGCCCAACAACGTCTACAAGAAGAAGGTTGTGTAGTAGACATCAAGCTCTTTTCTGGCGCCATTGCCGGGGAGGCTAGGTAAGCGACACTCACACCCCGTCAACTAAGCTCTTTTCTGGTGCCGTTGCCGGGGAGGTGAGTGCTTGAAGGTATATCTTTAGATCATGCAATCGAATCTTTTTGTTTCTTTTTTATCACTAGTTTAGTTTATAAAAGAAAATTACAAAAAAAATGGAGCTAAGTTTGTCTCATATGCTTCGTCTTTTTAATATCTTTCGTGAGTTTGATGGAAAGGAAAATTGTGCTCAAGTGCTAGAAGAAGAAATCTATAGAATGTTTGACACTAAATCTTTGTATGACGAGCATGATTGCAATGTTGCTAGTATGAATTCCTTGAATATCCATGATGCTAATGATATGCAAAGCCACAAGCTTGGGGAAGCTATGTTTGATGAATATGATATTTTTTGTCCCCCAAGTTTTGATGAGAATATTTATTATGATGAAAGCATGCCTCCTATTTATGATGATTATTGTGATGACTTGTATGCTACTAGGAATAATTATAACCATGAAACTTGTCAACATGATTTTAGTTTTCAATTGGATTATGCCTCGCATGATAATTATTTTGTTGAGTTTGCTCCCACTACTATTCATGAGAATAAATTTGCTTGTGTGGAGAGCAATAAATTTTCTATTCTTGTAGATCATGAAAAGAATGATTTAGGTGCTGGTTATATTGTTGAATTAATTCATGATGCTACTGAAAATTATTATGAGGGAGGAACATATGCTTGTAGGAATTGCATTAATGTCAAGTTTCCTCTCTATGTGTTGAAAATTTTGAAGCTATGTTTGTTTTACCTTCCTATGCTAGTTGATTATTGTTCCCCTAAGTTGTTTGCTCACAAAATCCCTATGCATAGGAAGTGGGTTAGGCTTAAATGTTCTAGTCATATGCTCCATAATGCTCCCGTTATGTTTCCATTCCTATCTTTTATGTGAGCATCATTGTCATCATCATGCCTAGCTAGAAAGGCATTAAAGAAAAGCGCTTGTTGGGAGACAACCCAATATTTACCCTTACTATTTTTGTGTGTTCACATGATTATGCTACTGTAGTAATCATGTTTTATAGCTTTTCTTTCAATAAAGTGCCAAGTAAGACCATTAGGATGGCTTACGGTGATAGTTGTGTTGATCCTGCTGAAAATCAGAAACTTTTGCACGCAGTAAATTAGTTTAGTTAATTCAGAGAAATGTGCTTCTGATCTGACTCTTTTTGATCTGGATTGGAAACCAAATTTCTTAGGACTTCCCAATTGTGTAGAATTTTAGGAGTTCCAGAAGTATACGTTTGATACATATTACTACAGACTGCTCTGTTTTTAACAGATTCTGTTTTCTATGTGTTGTTTGCTTATTTTGAAGAGTCTATGAGTAGTATCAGAGGGTACGAACCATAGAGAAGTTGGAATACAGTAGATATTACACCAATATGAATTTAGAATGAGTTCATTACAGTACCTAAGTGGTGGTTTTATTTTCTTATACTAACGGAGCTTACGAGTTTTCTGTTGAGTTTTGTGTTGTGGAGTTTTCAAGTTTTGGGTAAAGATTCGATGGACTATGGAATAAGGAGTGGCAAGAGCCAAAGCTTGGGGATGCCCAAGCCACCCCAAGGAAATATTCAAGGACAACCAAGAGCCTAAGATTGGGGGTGCCCCAGATGGCATCCTGTCTTTCGTCTTCGTTCATCGGTAACTTTACTTGGAGCTATATTTTTATTCACCACATGATATGTGTTTTGCTTGGAGCATCATTTTCTCTTGTTAGTTTTTGCTTGATGTTATTTAGATTAATGTTTTGCATCTTTATTTTCAATAAAAATGTCAAGGATAGCCTTTGTCATGCTTATTTTGCTAGTATACATGTTGCTGTTTGAAAACAAAAAGTTTACCGCTGTTGCAAAAATTCCCTAGAAAATTCAGAGAATGGTATAATGTTGAAACCTTTTTCATATTGAGATCTGATAAATTCACTACATTGGGAATTTTATTTCTTAATTGTTGTAGTAAGGGAAGTATTGATGCTCTTGCATTCTTTACAAACTGTACTGTTTTGGCAGATTGCTGTTATGGTTGCATTGTTTGCATATGTTTGCTTGTTTAATGATTCTATTTGAGGATAGGAGTATTAAATATGCAGAGACATTTAGTATGCAATGTTAAATAATAATTTAAGTGATTTTTATAGTAGAAAATGATAAGGTTTTGCATTGGTTTATACTAACCTATCTCACGAGTTCTTGTTGAGTTTGTTGTGGATGAAGCTTTTGATAAAAATAAGAGAAACCATGATATGAGAGGAATTAAGGAGACACGAAATCTCAAGCTTGGGGATGCCCAAGGCAACCCAAGATAATATTTCAAGAAGTCTCAAGCATCTAAGCTTGGGGATGCCCCGGTAGGCATCCCACCTTTCTTCTTCAACAACTATCGGTTAGTATCGGTTGAGCCTAAGTTTTTGCTTCTTCACATGAGTTATGCTATCCTTGCAATGTCATTTTGTTTTGCTTTGCTTGCTGTTTGAATAAATACCAAGATCTTAAATTCTCTAATGAGAGAGAGTCTTCGCATAGTTGCATAATTATTTAGCTACTCATTGATCTTCACTTATACCTTTTTGGAGTAGTTTTTCATACACTCATGTGCTTCACTTATATCCTATGAGTAAATGGTTGAATGAGTTGAATGTCATAAATCTGAAATTATATATGTTTCATTTTATTACTCCATGGGGAGTGATGACTTCACATCTAAGAAGTAGAGGTTGTAAATTTTTTGACAGTTAGCAAGCATTGTTTTAGTCATTTGAACAATTCATGAAAGAATATTGAAGGAAGAGAGATTTCACATATAAATATATTATCATAGACATCTTTTATAATTGTGAGCACTCATTATGTATGACATGCTAAAGAGTTGATGTTGGACAAGGAAGACAACATAATGGGTTATGTTTTCCGACATCTCAGTTAAAGTATATTGTCATGGATCATTCAAACATGTTGAGCTTGCCTTTCCCCCTCATTCTAGCCAAAATTCCTTGCACTAAGTAGAGATACTACTTGTGCTTCCAAATATCCTTAAACCCAGTTTTGCCATCAGAGTCCACCATATCTACCTATGGATTGCGTAAGATCCTTCAAGTAAGTTGTCATCAGTGCAAGCAATAAAAATTGCTCTCTAAATATGCATGACCTATTAGTGCAGAGAAAATAAGCTTTGTACGAACTTGTTATGGCAGCAATAAAAGCGACAGACTGCATAATAAAGGTCCATATACAAGGGGCAATATAAAGTGACATTCTTTCGCATTAAGATTTTGTGTATCCAACCCTAAAAGCGCATGACAACCTCTGCTTCGCTCTGCGAAGGGCCTATCTTTCACTTTTTGTCTTTTACTTTATGCAAGAGTCAAGGTGATCTTCACCTTTCCCTTTTTCATTTTATCCTTTGGCAAGCACTCTGTGTCTGATTAAAACTTCATAACAGCAAGTATTGCGTGAGTGTTAGAAATTGTAGAAGACTATATGATAGTTGATTATGTGGAGTTTGCTTTTCCTGAAAATAAGATGAATTGCAATTGTTTGATGACTAAGAATGATGTTTGCTAGTTTTCAAGAATGTTTATGGTCTATGCTTTGACATGTGAATTGCTAGTTACTTTATCGTGAGAAGGTTTATGAGATGAACTATTGTTATGACATATTATCATGATAGAAAAGGTGATTGAAATTATCATTGATCACACTTGTGCACCTTCTAAGCATTCACACTTCATAAATTCTTTCTTTATCATTTACCTACTCGAGGACGAGTAGGAATTAAGCTTGGGGATGCTGATACGTCTCCAACGTATCTATAATTTATGAAGCATTCATGCTATATTATTATCTGTTTTGAATGATTATGGGCTTTATTATACACTTTTATATTACTTTTGGGACTAACCTATTAACCGGAGGCCCAGCCCATATTGCTCTTTTATTGCCTGTTTCAGTATTTTGAGGAAAGGAATATCAAACGGAGTCCAAACGGAATGAAACCTTCGGCATCGTTATTTTTGGGAAGAATATGATCCTGGAGACTTGGAGTTCACATCAGAAGATCCTCGAGGAGGCCAGGAGATAGGGGTGCCCCCCCCCCTACTGGGCGCGCCCCCATGTCTCGTGGGCCCCTCGAGCACCTCCCGACCGACTTCTTTCGCCTATATAAGCCTATGTACCCTAAAAACATCGAAAATCAAGATAGATCAGGAGTTCCGCTGCCACAAGCCTCTGTAGCCACCAAAAACCTCTCGGGAGCCTGTTCCGGCACCCTGCCGGAGGGGGAACCCATCACCGATGGCCATCTTCATCATCCCGGCGCTCTCCATGACAAGGAGGGAGTAGTTCACCCTCGCGACTGAGGGTATGTACCAGTAGCTACGTGTTTGATCTCTCTCTCTCTCTCTCTCTCTCGTGTTCTCTCTATGGCACGATCTTGATGTATCGCGAGCTTTGTTATTATAGTTGGATCTTATGATGTTTCTCCCCCTCTACTCTCTTGTGATGAATTGAGTTTCCCTCTTGAAGTTATCTTATCGGATTGAGTCTTTACTTTGAGAACACTTGATGTATGTCTTGCCGTGTTTATCTGTGGTGACAATGGGATATCATGGGCCACTTGATGTATGTTTTGGTGACCAACTTGCGGGTTCCACCCATGAACCTATGCATAGGGGTTGGCACACGTTTTCTTGACTCTCCGGTAGAAACTTTGGGGCACTCTTTGAAGTACTTTGTTTTGGTTGGATGAATATGAGATTGTGTGATGCATATCGTATAATCATGCCCACGGATACTTGAGGGGACAATGGAGTATCTAGGTGACATTAGGGTTTTGGTTGATTTGTGTCTTAAGGTGTTATTCTGATTAAATAGATACTTATGTACCTAAAATTAGTTTTTGGGAAAAATAAATAGCAAACTATGTGGCAGCTGCGGTTCAAATTTGACCCATTAGCGACTGAATCGGCATAAATTTGTCTTTTTCATGAGAGGTGGATAAAATATTTTGACACACAACCATTTGGTCAATTGTGTATTAAATACGTCCTAGTACTTTATAAAATTGATTTGGTCCAATTTTGCAACATTTATTTGGTAGGTTCTTCACAAAAAAAAACTCATTTTGTGCACTCAAATGATGGAAAATGATATTTTCGTCCAAAGAAAATGAAAACTTCCTTAGGCAACATTGTTTGCCATACCAATATGCACCCTTGTGCAGAATATGAGATCATTTGAACAAACTATGCCATGAATGTAGCCATAAGATTGATCGTTTGGTTTGAAAGCCATTGATCTCCACAGATGATAGCTCGTTTCTGAGAACACTTTTGAAAAATAATTATCATATTACAAGTTTATTATTTTACCTAATAACTTGGCCACATATAATGACACAATGCGAAGGTTTTCCAATTTTTTGTTTTTTTGAATTTTTAATCCCCATTTCAAAAGGCGGTCGAAACAATGGACATGACCGTTCCTAGCTAGGAGTTGAATCTTGCAAAACTTTCAGAGTATCTTTGATTAAATAGATACTGATGTACCTAGAAATAATTTTTGGGAAAAAATAAAGAGCAAACTATGAGGCAGCTATAGTTCAAATTTGACCCGTTTTAGGCTAAATCGGCAGAAATTTGTCTTTCTTATCAGATGTGGATAAAATATTTTGACACCCAACCATTTGGTCAATTTTGCATTAAATATGTCCTAATATTTTATAAAATTGATTTTGTCCAATTTTGCAACAATTATTTGGTAGGTTCTTCACAAAAAAATCTCATTTTGGGCACTCAAAAAATGGAAAATGATTTTTTCGCCAAGGAAAATGAAAACTTGCTTAGGTAACATTGTTTGCCACTCTAATATGCAACCTTGTGCACAATATCAGATCATTTAAACAAACTATTCCATGAACATGGCCATAAGCTTGATCATTTTGTCTTGAAAGCCATTTATCTCCACACATGATAGCTCGTTTCTGAGAACAATGTTTTTAAATAATTATGGTATTACTAGTTTATTATTTTTCCCTGTAACTTGGCCACATATAATGACACAATGCGAAGGTTTCCACTTTTTTTAAAAAATTAATGCCCATTTCAAAATGCGGTCGAAACGACGGGCATGACCATTTCTAGCTAGGAGTTGAATCTTGCAAAACTTTTGGATTATCTCTGATTAAATAGATACTTATGTACCTAAAAATATTTTTTGGGAAAATAAAGAGCAAACTATGAGGCAGCTGAAGTTCATATTTGACCCGTTTCTGGCTGAATCGGCATAAATTTGTCTTAATCACGAGAACTGGATAAAATCTTTTGAACCCAACCATTTGGTCAATTGTGCATTCAATATGTACTAGTATTTTATAAAACTGATTTGGTCTAGTGTTGCAACAATTATTTGGTAGGTTCTTCACAAAAAGAACTTATTTTAGGCACTCAAAAAATGTAAAATGATTTTTTCGTCCAAAGAAAATGAAAACTTTCTTCGAGAACATTGTTTGCCATTCCAATATGCACCATATTGCAGAATATGATATCATTTGAACAAACTATGCCATGAATGTGGCCATAAGATTGATCATTTAGCTTGAAAGCCATTGATCTCCACACAAGATAGCTCGTTTCTGAGAACACTATTTAAAAATAATTATCATATTACAAGTTTATTATTTTTCTTGGTAACTTGGCCACATATAATGACACAATGCGAAGGTTTTCCAATTTTTTGATTTGTTTGAATTTTTAATTCCCGTTTCAAAATGCGATCGAAACGACGGGCATGACCATTCCTATGTAGGAGTTAAATCTTGCAAAACTTTTGGAGTATCTCTGATTGAATAGATACTTATGTACCTTAAAAAAATTTGGGAAAAATAAAGAGCAAACTATGGGGCAGCTGCAGTTCAAATTTGACCCGTTTCCGACTGAATTGGTAGACATTTTTCTTTTTCACAAGAGGTGGATGTCGGTGTACTAGAGTAGGGGTACCCTAGTATCTCGAACTTGTGCACGGGCAGTTGCAGCGCCGCGCGGCAAGGCTTGCCGGACGACCGCCAGAGTCCTCCGTGGGTTCCTTTGGAGCCATTCAAGAACAAAGCATTCAAGATGAAGAGACAAGGCCCCGGCAAGAGGATCTTGCCGGGAAGAGACAAGGCCCCAGCAAGAGGAGCTTGCCGGGAAGGCCAACCACGACACTTCAAGAAACTTGCCGTGATGCACCACACGTCCCGGCAAGGTCCGTTGAGCAACAAGCTTCTGGACTCGACAAGACGACGACCCCGACAAGGTACTCGCCGGGGGCCCGCTGCCACTCTGTACCCACGCTCCAGCGCACCCACCCGCGTGTCGCCATGAGGCTTCCTCAGGGGCGCGTGGCGGGAGCCTGTGCAGCCAGGGGTCCACGGTGGCAAGCGGAGATGAAGAGAAGGCCATCGTGGCAAACGGTGGCGCTCCTAACGGTCACTTTTTGCACTGTTTAGGCAACTCAGACGGGCATTCAATGCCCCTGTCCCCTGCCGTCAGAGTTAGGTAGGATACACTGTGTCTACATTAGCTGTAGGTGCAGCTACCGCATTCTTTTTCCATTTCTACCCCTCTTGTCTACGTTGCCGCCTGTCGGTGACCCCTTGAGAGTATAAAAGGAGGCCCAAGCGCAACGTAGAAGGGGTTCGGCTCATTCGAAACATCAGGAACACTCTCATGCTCGGTCTGGCAGCGTCCATCGCTCCTGAGCAAGAATTCAATACACACAAACAAGCAGCACTAGGGTTTTACGCATCCGTGTGGCCCGAAGCTGGGAAAACTGCTCGCGTGTACCGCCTCGATCCGCTCTTTGTGCGGCCTCCGCCCCCCTCCGAACCGAAAGGGGCCCGGTCCCCATAGGTGTTGGTGGATCAGTTTCCCCGACATCTTTGGCGCGCCAGGTAGGGAGGTCGAGATTGTGCGAACCCGATCCGGCGTGCACGCGAGCTAAGTCTTCATCGTCTTCATCGACATGCCACCGAAGAAGAAGGATTCGGAGGCAGTTGTTCCGTCTGTGTCGCTTTCGCCGCCTCCAGAGCAAATGGGTGGTGGAGTGGACGCCGGCGGAAGAATGGGCATCGACGAGGGAGCCCTCAGTGCGGCCAAGTCCAAGGACAAGGCGGCACAGACCTCGGTGTCCATGCGCGCACCACACCCCTCTCAGGAGGCGTGGGACCAGCAGCGTCATGGCGTTCGCAGCGCCATACGTCCGCTGGACCAAGATCAAGATGGTGGTTCTCGTGGCGCTCAAGACCAACATGCACGTCAACATGCTGGCTCGAGTGAAGTACGGTCGCCTGGACGGGGCACTGCTCCTTCTAACGTGGTTAGGAGTCCGAGCACGCCCCACTCCTCACACCGTTCACCTCCGCCGCCCACCACTCCAGCAGAAGCCTTGGCGCGAGCTCAACTGCTCCTAGATTATCCTCCGACGGCGGACAAGACCGACGAATGGAGGGCCACTATCCAGAGCCTCATCGGCTTCGCCAACGGCGACACTGCGCAGCAACCAAGCACCTCACTGCCGCAGTAGGACAACCGGACGCGAGCCGATGGCAACAAGACCGGGGGAGGTGCGACTTCCATGCACTCTCCACTATGAAGGCCAATATCGCCGACTCGCCGGGTCCACCCCGACAGCGGCTCCACCGCGTCGTCAGACCCACGAGCTCGTCGCGACCAGCGCCAAGTTCTCCATGAACGACAACAAGAAGACGCTCGAACCCGCATCGAGCGCCGAAGAGAAGCGCGACGTCAATCCGACAAGCGCGCTGGGCCCTCTGTTGACATGCATGCGCCAGGGGAACCAGGCGATCTGCCGTACGCGGTAGGTTGTCCTGCGTTCACCCGTGAGCTGCGGCAAGTCCAGTGGCCCAGCACAAAGAATTTCAAACCAGACGTACCAGAAAAGTACGACGGCAAGACGCATCCGTCGGAGTTTCTCAGCATCTACACCATCGCGGTGCAGGCTGCCGGGGGACGGGACGACAAGATCCTTGCCAACTACTTCCCGCTGGTACTCAAGCCCAACGTCAGATCCTGGCTCATGCACTTGCCGGACAATTCCATCTCCTCTTGGGCAGGTTTATGCCATCAGTTTGTCGGCGCCTTTACAGGCGGCCACAAGCCACATGGCCAAGAGAGAAATCTTCATCTGCTCGCCCAGAAGGAAGGAGAGCCACTGCGCAAGTACATTCAGAGATTCAGCCGTGTACAACACAACATCCCAGACATCCACCCCGCCGCGATCATCAGCGCATTCCATCAGAACGTGCGTAACCGAAGGATGAGGGAGGAGATGGCGATGTGTAAGATCAGAGACGTCAGCGAGCTTTATTCCCTGGCCGACAAGTGTGCACGCGCTGAAGAGGGGAGGAGGCTCCCCGGAGAGAGCACAGGAGAAGGAGAATCCGACAGTGAGGATGCCGCCCCAGCAAAGAAAGGCCGGCGGCGGAACAACAGAAGGAAAAAGGGCAAGGAAGTGCTAGCTGTCGAGTAGACCGGCAACGGAGGTGGCGCCAAGGAAACTAAGGATGGTGGCTCCGACAAGGAGGCCCAGCCTGTGGCGGCCGCCGACAAGCAGGACGGCTCCGGCAAGCAGTATTGCAAGATCCACCACACCAAGGGCCACGATCTCCAGAGTTGCAAGAAGGTTGAGCAGCTCGTTGAGCTGCAGAGAGCTGAATACGAGCGACGCGACAAGGAGAAGGCCCAGGAAGGTGCTGCAGGAGCTGGCAAGAAACGCCCCGGCCGGGGAGGACGCCGCGGCAAGGCCAAGCAGCGGCAAGGAGATAGGCCTCCCCGTGGCCGCGACAAGGATGAAGACGACGATGATGACGAAGACGTGGATGATGATGAGGCCGATGAGCAGGAATTTCAGAAAGCTACAGAGGTCCTGTACATTGACGGTGGTACTTCTGTGCATACTTCGCACCGCCAACTCAAGCAGTGGGTGCGGGAGGTTAATGCAGCGGAACCATCCGTAGAGTCACGCAAGCCTCCGAAATGGTCCAGCACGCCTATCATTTTCGACATTGAGGATCACCCTGATCACGTAACTGCGGTCGGGTGCTTGCCGATGTTGGTTTCACCAACTATCCGCAACCTCAAGGTCACCAAGATGCTAGTTGACGGCGGGGCCGGCTTGAATCTGATCTCCTCCATGGTCCTTCAGAAACTCCAGATCCCTGACAGCGAGCTCGAAGAGACCGACACATTCCAAGGAATCAACCCGGGAAGGAGCAAGCCAAAGGGGAAGATCATGCTGCCGGTCACATTTGGCAGCGAGCTGAATTTCAGAACTGAGAGGGTCACATTTGACGTTGCCGATTTTCCATTGCCCTACAATGGGATCCTTGGTCGTCCAGCGCTCGCCAAGTTTATGGCAGCCTCTCACTATGCATACAACATGCTCAAGATGCCAGGCCCGATAAGTGTCATCTCTGTCCCCGGCGACAAGAAGGATGCCCTAATCTGCGCCGACAAAATCTACCGGGAAGCAGCAGCCGCAGCTGATCACAACACACTTGCCGCTGAAGCTCCCGGGGGGAAGAAGAAGACAAAGTCCGGCAAGAGCTCTGATGCCCACTCCGGCAAGCGCACCTCTTCGGAGTGCTGCGCTACCGTCGAGGACGCACCATCGAGCTCCACCGGCAAGTGCAAGAAGACGATGGCAGCTCCACCCGAGACCAAGAAGGTGTCCGCCAAGGAGGACGGCACTGGTGGTACCTTCACCATCAGTGCCACGCTTGACCCCAAATAGGAAAGCGCACTCATTGCTTTCCTGCGGGCGAATGTCGACGTGTTTGCATGGCAACCGTCTGATATCCCCGGTGTTCCCAGGAAAGTAATCGAGCACCACCTTGCCGTCTGTCCTCATGCACGGCCCGTCAAGCAGAGAGTCAGGAAGCAAGCAGTGGAGCGCCAAGAGTTCATTGCAGAAGAGATCAGGAAATTGGAAGCAGCAGGCCTTGTCAGAGGAGTGCTCCATCACACATGGTTGGCCAATCCTGTAGTCATGCGCAAGGCGAACGGGAAATGGAGGCTTTGTATAGACTTCACTGATGTCAATAAAGCTTGTCCCAAAGATCCATTTCCCTTGCCGCGCATTGACCAGATTGATGACTCCACAGCTGGATGTGATTTGCTTTCATTTCTTGATGCATATTCAGGATACCATCAAATCTTCATGGCAGAAGAGGATGAGGAAAAAACCGCATTTATCACCCCTTGCGGCACATACTATTTTGTACGGATGCCCTTTGGGTTGAAGAATGCTGGTTCAACATTTGCAAGGGTAGTCCATGTCGCTTTTGAGCCACAGATACACAGAAATGTGGAAGCCTACATGGATGATATAGTGGTCAAGAGCAAGGACAAGGCTACCCTGATCCAAGATTTAGAAGAAACTTTTGCAAATATGCGCAAGATCAACCTCAAGCTCAACCCCGAGAAGTGCGTATTTGGAGTCCCTTCCGGCAAGCTTCTCGGGTTCTTTGTGTCTCAGCGGGGAATTGAAGCCAACCCCGACAAGATCAAGGCCATCGAGCAGATTGAAGCACCGAAGCGCGTCAAGGATGTGCGAAGGCTTGCCGGTTGCGTGGCTGCTCTCAGCAGGTTTATCTCTAAGTCTGCTGAGCGCGCCCTGCCGTTTTTCAAAATATTGAAAAAGGCAGGTCCAATGAAATGGACTCCGGAAGCGGAGGATGCGCTGCAGGACTTGGAGAGGTACCTGTCGTCCACTCCAATACTTGTCACACCTAAGCCACAAGAGAAGTTGCTGCTGTACCTAGCGGCAACCAATCAAGTGGTTAGTGCTGCGTTAGTAGCGGAGAGGGAGGCGGATGATGAGCCAACGACCGCGACAAGTGAATCCAGCGACAAGCAGGGGGCTTCTCCGACAAGCTCTAGTCCCGACAAAGATGAATCTGCGCACACGTGCAAGGAGGTGCAGAAGAAGATGGTGCAGCGCCCAGTTTACTTTGTCAGCTCCCTTCTCCAGGGGGCTAGGTCGAGGTACTCTGGTGTGCAAAAATTGCTTTTCGGCCTTCTCATGGCCTCGAGAAAGCTGCGCCATTACTTCCAGGCACACGAGATCACAGTTGTCACTTGCTTTCCGCTGAAGAGGATACTTCAGAATCCAGAAGCAACAGGCAGGATTGTCGAGTGGGCGTTGGAACTGTCAAGCTTTGGCCTCAAGTTTGAGAGCACTGCAATGATCCAAAGCAGGGCATTGGCAGAGTTCATAGCAGAATGGACGCCAACCCCAGACGAAGAAATTCCAGAGACGAGCATCCCCGTCAAGGAGACAAGCAAAGAGTGGCTGATGTACTTTGATGGTGCCTTCTCGCTGCAAGGCGCCGGCGCAGGCGTGCTGCTTATCGCACCCACCGGAGAGCACCTCAAGTACGTAGTTCAGATGCATTTTCCCAAGGAGCAAGCAACGAACAATACTGCAGAGTATGAAGGATTTCTTGCCGGTCTCAGAATCGCAGCCGACCTTGGGATCAAGAAACTCATTGTAAGGGGTGACTCGCAGCTTGTCGTCCGCCAAGTGAACAAAAGATATCAGAGTCCGTTGATGGAAGCATATGTTGATGAAGTAAGGAAGCTAGAAGCACACTTTGACGGCCTACAAATGGAACACGTTCCACGAGCTCAGAACGATATTGCTGACGGCCTGTCAAAGTGCGCAGCACTAAAGTTACCTGTGGAACCAGGGATTTTTGTGCTCAAGCTGACTCAACCATCCGTAACACCATCGACTGGACAGAGAAAGAAGAGGAAGTTGGTTTCTGATGACTACTTTCCGGCAGAGCTTCCCGAAGCCGCCGCCAAGAAGGTCCCCAAGATCGACGCCAAGAGTGCTGAGGAGCAGTCTGCTCCGGCGAACCTCTTGGTTTGTTCCGTTGAAGCAAACACTCCCGACAAGTTTTGCTCCGGCAAGCTTGCCGGGGAATATCACGCTCCGGCAGAGCCGCAGGTTCTTGCCGTGGAAGCGGATGTTCCCGCAGCAACAGATATGCCTTTAGTCCTTGTTGTCGAGCCACAAGCTCCAGCATGGGCGCAGTAGATTGTCCGTTTCCTTCAAACAGGAGAGCTTCCCGAAGAGCAAGAAGAAGCGGAAAGAGTAGCCCGGCAGTCAAGTATGTACAAGTTTGTCGACAACACACTGTACAGAATAAGACTCAACGGTGTGAAATTGAAGTGCATTCGCCGGGAAGATGGACAACAATTGTTGGTAGAGATACATGGAGGCATATGTGGTCACCACATTGGCGCAAGAGCACTTGCCGGCAAAGCATTCCGACAAGGTTTCTTCTGGCCGACAGCCCTCCAGGATGCAACTGCACAAGTAACCAAGTGTGAAGCGTGCCAGTTCCATTCCAAACAGATACACCAGCCAGCTGAAGCTCTCCAGACGATCCCTTTATCCTGGCCATTTTCGGTCTGGGGGCTCGACATCCTCGGCCCCTTTCCCCGAGCTGTCGGGGGCTTTGAGTTCTTGTACGTCGCCATCGACAAGTTCACAAAGTGGCCGGAAGTGGAACCAGTGAGGAAGGTGACAGCACAGTCAGCAGTCAAGTTCTTCAGGTCGATTGTTTGCCGTTTCGGGATCCCTAACAGGATCATCACCGACAATGGAACGCAATTTACGAGCCGCACCTTCATGCAGTACGTCCAAGATCTTGGCGCCAAGGTCTGCTTCGCTTCTGTTGCTCATCCGAGAAGCAACGGTCAAGCGGAGAGGGCAAATGCTGAAGTGCTGCGAGGCCTCAAGACCAGAACTTTCGACAGGCTGCACAAGTGCGGAAGAAACTGGATCGAGGAGCTGCCGGTGGTTCTTTGGTCGATCAGGACGACGCCAAATCGAGCCACTGGCCAGACACCCTTTGCTCTAGTCTACGGAGCAGAGGCAGTTCTCCCCATGGAACTCGTTTACGGGTCACCTCGAGTGCTCGCTTATGATGAGCTCGAGCAAGAGCAGTTGCGCCAAGACGACGCGCTGCTCCTTGAGGAAGACCGTCTTCAGGCTGCTGTGCGAGCCGCTCGCTACCAGCAAGCTTTGTGTCGCTACCATAGTCGCAAAGTTAAAGCCAGGAGCTTCGAGGAAGGCGACCTTGTTCTTCGGCGTGTTCAGTCCGCCAAGAATTCCAACAAGTTGACGCCGAAGTGGGAAGGCCCTTATCGGGTGAAACGAGTCACTAGGCCCGGCGCTGTCCGCCTTGAGACCGAAGATGGCATTCCGGTGAGCAACTCCGGGAACATAGAACATCTTCGTAAGTTTTACCCGTAGGGCGCGGTTGCTGGAAGCTTTTCCGGCAACCACCTTTTGTACAAGTCTTGCCGCTGTTGCATGTAATCCTTTGTACAAAGCCGGGCACAGACCCCGTGCACCAGTAAAGTTCATGTGCCCCGCACATCTTGTCAGTTTTTTTATGCTATAATCCTTTTTTGCATATGTTATCTGACACTTTGTGCAGCACCAGACCCCGGTAAGCGATAACGAGCCCAAGGCTCCATATCATTACTTTATTTCTCTGTTTCTTTCTCAAAAGAAGGAA
>NC_041381.1:649935946-649992425 GCF_002162155.2 Triticum dicoccoides | reverse complement strand
AGGCCGTTCAAGAAAGTTTCTCCTTGCCGGGCAGCAGACGACAGAAAAGCTAAGTTGCTAAAGTTTGAGCAATCAGTTTTTTAAATTTTTGAGTTATTTTCCTTGAACGACCGTGCTTTGTATGGAAAACCTATGCGCGGAGGAACCAACTCGTAGCTAGCTGCGCCCTTACTTTGTTTCGAGTCCGCTCAACAACTTAAGTGAGCTGCAACTAGTTGCGACAAGGCTGCTTGTCGGTAGCGACCCCGCCAGCAGGCTGCTGAAGTTCCACACTCGGCGCTCGCGGCAAGGGTGCCTACACCGGCAAGTTTCCCTAGAAAGCGTAGGGCAGAACCATACAAAGCCAAGAGTCGAGTAAAGGAAGTAACACAGCAATTTTTTGCCTAAGATAGAGTTATATTTCAAAAATAACTTGTCACGCCTCTAATAAAGTGTTCCCATGACATGACTGGCGGCAACAAGAAAAGAAGAAAACGGACGGCCTAATCTACGCGACCGCTGTCAACCCTTTTGACCTCGTTCACCCTGTCCACAATGGGTGCGACGAGGGCCTTAAGTGCGTCAAGATCAGCGTCTGCCGGCAGCCTCTTGAGGACGTTGGTGAGGTTGAGGCCCGGATTGCGGAAGGCCACCTTCACCAGCACCTTCTCCAGAGCTCCGGCACAAATCGAGCGTGACTCGTCGGCCAACTGCTTTGGGATCCGTTGCCGGAGCTGCTGGAGAGCCGTCGCCACGCCCTTGAAGAACAGAGTGAGCTTGGCGCTGGGTTGGAGATTCTCGTCGGAGGAATACCCGAAGCCTTCCACCCCCAACTACACCAGCTCCTCTTCAATGACTGCAGCAACGTTCACGAGGCCCTCCGTCCAGAGCGCCACGGTATCTCTGAGAAGATTCTGGGTTTCGGCGGCCCTCGCTAGCAGCGCCTCGTTGGCCTTGATGTCCTTCTTCAAGTCTGCCTCCTGTTTCCTGGCGCTGTCCAATGTCTCCGTCAAGGTGGCCAGCTTCAGCGTCAGATCTACGTTGGAATCCTTGGCGGCGCTCAGTTCCTTGCCCCTCTCGGCGAGTCGGCCCTGCAGCTCACCGTGGGCAAGGGCGTCCTTCTCGCGCTCTAGCTTGAGCGCGGCAAGCTCTTCACCACCAACCTTCAGATCAGCTTCTAGCTGTGCCACCTTTGCCTCCAATTCTTTCTTGGCGGCCTCGGCAGCCGCAGCCGCATCCTTTGCCTCTTGGAGCATCCCGCCAAGTGCCCGTTCGCGCGCGGCAAGCTCCTCTTCGTGGCTGTCGAGGTTCACTTTCCGCTGAGTCAGCTCGCCTTCTCGCGCGTACAGCTTCTCGCCGGTGAGCCGCTGCTGCTCTTCAGCCTCAGCCTTCTCAAGGAGGAAGGCCTTCCGCTCCTCAGCAAGCTGCTCCCGCTCCTCCGCCAAGGCCCGGAGAGTTTCTTGGCGAAGACCCCGGAGCTCCTCTGCACGCTTCTCTATGTCCACGCTCGCCCTCGCGACAAGCGCTTCCCGGGACTCCAACTTGACTTGGCGGGCGCGGTAGAGCGCCAGCAGCCTCCGTAGCAGCCGCTCCTCCTCAGGCTCGCCGCTGCTGCTTCCCGGCGCATCGACGATCGACAACCCGACAAAGGCAAGCACCTCCCCATCCAGAGCTTCTCCTTCCATCGGCGCCCTGGAGCTCGACGCCCAGGGGAGCTTGATGAAGATGCCCTCGCCAGCCTTCAGATAGGCGCCGGGCTGGGGCTCCTCGGAGCCTGACGCTGCGGCAGCGGCGGAGGGATCGGCGGTCGGTGCAGCGCCTGACGCTCCTGCGGCCTCAGGGCCGTCAGTGCGATCGCCAGATCCCCTGCCAGTTTCCTCGGCGGCAGCCTTGGCGGCCTCTTCGCCGGCGGGCACGTCAGCGCCGGCTCCTTCTTCGGTGGCCGCGGCATCATCAGTATTGCCGCGCGCGTCCTCTTCACCGCCCGCCTCGGTCTCCATCGGATCCGCGGAGGGTGGGTCTGAAGACCGGAGAGGAAGGAGAAATCAAACAAGTATCCGAGAAGAAAAATCAGCAGAAGACTACAAGGAAAGTTTCGGGCAAGAAGGACTACCTGTGCTAGGATCTGCTGTCATGACCTCCACCACCGGGGGATCGTTGGCGCTGTCCCTTGCCAGAGACTCCCCCCTTGCCGGAGACTCCTCCCTTGCCGGAGATCGCTTCCTTGCCGGAGAGCGCTCCCTTGCCGGGGAGTCCGCCCTTGGCGGCGTAGTCGAAGCAGACGACGAGTCGGAGGAGATCACCACGCCCTCCTAATGAAGCTGTTCTGCTCCTGCACAAACAAACCAGTGATCAGATGTCAACAACGGAAAAGAGCAACCACGCGCACCCAGAAGTAGAAAGTAAACCATATGCTTACGCTGGGGGCTGCGCTGGGGGCTGCTCTCCGAAGTGATGGCCGGATCCGGCAAGGTGGTCTCGGGCGCGCCTCCTGTCGTCGCAGTGGGCTCATCCTCGATGACCACCACCTGAGCCTTGGCCCTCTTCGCTGCCCTCTGGGCCAGAGTCCTGAAAAAGAAGAGCCCAGGGTAGATCAGATCCGATGCAAGACAAGATCGGCAAGTTGAAGAACTACAAGAACAAGCAAGGGAATCTTACTATTCTTCTTCTTCCTCCTCGTCGGAGCTGAGCGCGGAGAGGTCGAAGTTCGGCCCACTTCCAGCGCGACGAGGTGGAGGGGTGGGATCCCTTGACCGCTTGGCGGGGGCTGCGGCGCCAGCCCGAGACGACCCCGCTTCAGTTGTCGCTGCGGCGGGAGGCGCTCCCGCGGCAACCGTACTTGCCGCGGTAGAGTGCGTCGCGCGACGCTGCGGCTGTTGGCCCACTTGCCGCCCTGCTACGTCGCCAACCCTGCGGAGGCGCCTTCTTGGCTGCGCTGGGGGCTGCGCTGCGGGCCCTGCTCGCGGCAAGCTCCTCGGAGATGGCGGGTCGCTCGCACCCTCGGCGGGCTCGTTCGACTCGGCGTCGGGCGCGGCGAGCTCTTCTTCCTCTTCGGGCTGCTCCCGTTCGGCAAGACTCATCGCCAACACCGCGTCCTCTTCCTCCACGGTGAACCCGAATTCACCCGCGGCCGCGGCTGCCGCCGCCTCTTCCGCCTTGGTGGCGATGCGCTCCATCTCTTGATCAGTGGTGTCGCGGGTGAGGAGCTTCTTCTCGTCAGCATTGACCGCCACCTCCACTAGGCTGTCGAAGAACTGCTGCACGACGTCGCCGGCGGGCTCTTGCCAAGTTGGAGCGATCCCGTGCGAGTCACACAACGGCATCATTGCGCAGATGCGGTCGCGCGAGGAGTTGTTACACAGAGGCACGACGCCTGCCAGCAACCTGAACCACTCGGGATGCTGCGGGTCGTGCTTGAATATTTCCTTAAGTTTCCCGTCCAATTCTATGACGGTGAAATTGAAGTTGAGGCCTGGGCGCAACCTCATGATGTCTGCCGGGCCTCCAAATTCCCAAGCGGGTCTCCCCCTCGCCTGCAGAGGGGCGATGCGGTAGCGGAGGAAATCTGCGCCGACAGCTCCTACAGTCAACCCGGCAAGCCTGAGGCGCAAGATCCGGGTGGTGGCGATCTTCAACTTGTCATCGTCCGCGGACAGAGCGCTCCAATCATTGCCTCGCACTGCTGGGGCTTGGCGCAGGGCGGTGAATGGCTGCGGGTTCTCCTCTACAACCTAGCACCAGTTTGCTCTCCACTCATCCCACTTGCTGCGGAGCTCCCCCTCCAGATAGGTCTCCTTCTTGCCGGCTCGCGAGATCCAGGCGATCCCCCCGGCAAGGGTTTCCCCTCTCTCGACACGGGGCATGAAGAAATGGCGGAAGAGAGCTACGTTGGGGTGGACTCCGACGAAGTTTTCGCATAGATGGGCGAAAACTGCCATGGTCAAGACGGCGTTGGGGGTAAAATCAAGGAGGTGGAGCCCGTAGGTGTTCATGATATCACAGAAGAAATCAGAGAATGGCGGGCAGAGCCTGCAGTAGAAGAACACGGCAAAGAAAGGGTACCCGCCAACTGGAGCTTCTTGCGAGGTGATGGCCGAGAGTACCTTTGTGCGCGGATGCGCCCGTGTCTCCGTCGACCAGAAGAGATAGTACCACTCCCTCAGATCCTTTGCGGAGAGCTCGGGGAGGAAGGTGGCCCGCTCTTTCCGCAGCGCCTCAAGCCACTGCGCTTCGGTCGACTTCACAGCTTTCGCGGCCTTCCCCTTTCCGGGCTTCGGAGCCATGGCGGAGGCGGTGGGGGAGATCGACGGCACTGGTAGTGGCGGCGGCGACGGAAGCGGAGCGCTGCTCTCTTTCGACTTTGGAAGCGGAGGAGGGCGGCGGAGGATTCTGAGATTGCAGCAGCGAATGACGAAGATAGGGGAAATACCCCTGTTTCCCCTGCTTATAAGGAGGAGGGGGCGGACGTTGCGCTCTTTCCGAATAAAGAACCACCCACGATCTCCCCCACGACGCCGTGATTGACGCGTGCCGTTGCGGGGGGTGCGGTGGATACGGAGTTAGATTCGGCATACCCCAGGCCCGCGCGTGCCCGTGCCCTGTTTTGGGCCTGGCCCAACAGCGCTCGGCACCGTGTATGGCCCAGGCCCGGGGGCTCCTGTCGGTGTACTAGAGTAGGGGTACCCTAGTATCCCGAACTTGTGCACGGGCAGTTGCAGCGCCGCGCGGCAAGGCTTGCCGGACGACCGCCAGAGTCCTCCGTGGGTTCCTTTGGAGCCATTCAAGAACAAAGCATTCAAGATGAAGAGACAAGGCCCCGGCAAGAGGATCTTGCCGGGAAGAGACAAGGCCCCGGCAAGAGGAGCTTGCCGGGAAGGCCAACCACGACACTTCAAGAAACTTGCCGTGATGCACCACACGTCCCGGCAAGGTCTGGTGAGCGACAAGCTTCTGGACTCGACAAGATGACGACCCCAACAAGGTACTCGCCCGGGGCCCGCTGCCACTCTGTACCCACGCTCCAGCGCACCCACCCGCGTGTCGCCATGAGGCTTCCTCAGGGGCGCGTGGCGGGAGCCTGTGCAGCCAGGGGTCCACGGTGGCAAAGCGGAGATGAAGAGAAGGCCATCGTGGCAAACAGTGGCGCTCCTAACAGTCACTTTTTGCACTGTTTAGGCAACTCAGACGGGCATTAAAAGCCCCTGTCCCCTGCCGTCAGAGTTAGGTAGGATACACTGTGTCTACAGTAGCGGTAGGTGCAGCTACCGCATTCTTTTTCCATTTCTACCCCTCTCGTCTACGTTGCCACCTGTCGGTGACCCCTTGAGAGTATAAAAGGAGGCCCAAGCGCAACGTAGAAGGGGTTCGGCTCATTCGAAACATCAGGAACACTCTCATGCTCGGTCTGGCAGCATCCATCGCTCCTGAGCAAGAATTCAATACACACAAACAAGCAGCAGTAGGGTTTTACACATCCGTGCGGCCCGAAGCTGGGTAAAACTGCTCGCGTGTACCACCTCGATCCGCTCTTTGTGCGGCCTCCGCCCCCCTCCGAACCGAAAGGGGCCCGGTCCCCATAGGTGTTGGTGGATCAGTTTCCCCGACAGTGGATAAAAGCTTTTGACACCCAACCATTTGGTCAATTGTGCATTAAATATGCCCTAGTATTTTATAAAATTGATTTGGTCCAATTTTGCAACAATTATTTGGTAGGTTCTTCACAAGAAAACCTCATTTCGGGCACTCAAAAATGGAAAATGATTTTTTCGTCCAAAGAAAATGAAAACTTGCTTAGGCCACATTGTTTGCCATTCCAATATGCACTCTTGTGCACAATATGAGATCCTTTGAACAAATTATGCCATGAATGTGACCATAAGATTGATCGTTTGGCTTCAAAGCTATTGATCTCCACACATGATAGCTCGTTTCGGAGAACACTTTTTTAAAATAATTATCGTATTACAAGTTTATTATTTTTCTAGTAACTTGGCCATATATAGACACACAATGCGAAGGTTTTCCAATTTTTTGATTTTTTTTGAATTTTGCCTGTTTCAAAATGCTGTCGAAACGACGGGCATGACCGTTCCTAGCAAGGAGTTGAATCTTGCAAAACTTTTGGAGTATCTCCGATTAAATAGATTCTTATGTACCTAGAAATTATTTTTTGAAAAAATAAAGAGCAAACTATGAGGTAACTATAGTTCAATTTTGACCCGCTTCCTCCTAAATCGGCGGAAATTTGTCTTTTTCACCAAAGGTGGATCAAATCATTTGACAGCCAACCATTTGGTCGTTTGTTCATTAAACATGACCTAGTATTTTATAAAATTGGCTTTGTCCATTTTTGCAACAAATATATGGTGGTTACTTCACAAAAAAACTCATTTTGGGCACCAAAAAAATAAAAATAATTTTTTAAAAGAAAATGAAAACTTATGGTTTAAACTTTTGAAAATTGACGCGGTCCAATTTTTTGAAAAGAGTCGGCCGGTTCTTAAAAAAATATCCATTTTTGACGCTCAAATATAGAAAATAACTTTCTTGTGAAAAACACTTAGTTTTAATCGATTGCAGCCAAATAAGATGGTCATAACGTCTCTAAAGTGTTTGCTGCGTTCTGCGTGGTCTATGAGCATCTCACGCAGATCATGCATCGAACACCGTCGAATTCTCTCGGATCCGACGGTAGCCCTCGTCCCCTCACCCTCTCACCGCTCGGCCCTATCATCCCCCTGTTGGATAGGCCAAACCCTAGCCTGCCCATCGCGATCCCCACTTTCCCTCGAGCGCTGACTCTCCCTCTCTCCCTTCTCTCCGCGCGCATCTACACCACAGTGCCACCGCCAGAGCCGCCACCTACCTCAAGTCGATCCCGCTGCCTGCGCCCGCGCGCCACCAGCCGCTCAAGCCACCAGCGCTCTGCCACCCGTGCCAGCGCGCCACCAGCCGCTCTTCCTCTGCCCGCCAAACTACCCCATCCCGGAGGCCTTCCGTTGCAGGGCAACCGCGCTTGTCCCGCCTTCCACCAGAGGAAACATGCATCCACGGATTGCAGAGCATCGCATGGCGTCCCCGGCGCAGCCAGCCTCTGTCTCCGCCCCCGACCTTGCCATCTTCTCCACTCTGACCACGATGCGGCGGGCGATCCAGCCCATGCAGGCGAGACAACGGCCAGATCCATGATGACGAAACACGTAGCGGTCCCCGCCAGCCAAATCGTGTCCGTCTCCTCGCGCAGCTGAGTCATTTTACTATCGATTTGCCTCGCACGGCCATGACCTCTGACCCCTTCTCGTTGATTTGCTTGGACGGGCGCCTCCCACCATCGATGGTGCATTCTTAACGCCGAGATCCGCTGTGCCAAGGCCAAGCTCCTTGAGGAGGATCTGCCCAAGCTACACGCCGACCATGACCCCCCACCACCAAACCATCTCCGGCCCATTACATCCCCACCAGTGAAGGCGACGTACTCACGTGGAGTCGCGTCCTCCTCCCAAAGCATCCGTCCCCGGTGAGCCCTCCAGGTGGCTAGAGGAGGTGGAGGAGCACTTCGCCCCTGGCCGCTCTCCCCCAGCACGTGGCTGCTTCCTCTTCCCCGCCTAGCAAACGTGGTGAGATTCCCCTCTCTACCTCTAGATCCAAATCAAAGTTTGTTCAATTTTTTATGTACGTGCAATGCTCAGATTTGCTTATCACCACTCGAAATACGCTTGTGTAGCTTCAACCTATCTTGCTCTACTATGAATGTCCCTTTGGGATGAGCTTCTGGCTGACTGAAACACTCTCTCTATCCAATGTACATATCATGTTTTGATTCAACTATGATGAAAACTAGAGTTTCCATGGATTTCAAATTTCAAGCACCAGTAGTTAAATTCTGACGTGTCTATGTTCCATCCACTGAATACTTCTACAAGGGCTTGCTCTGATTTAATTTAATTTAGTACACACATAGGCAGTATAACTGTTAGTCGAAACCATGAATTACCCTACTGTTAGTCTAGTTAAGTTGACCATAAAAGCTAGTTAGAGTAGCACCTAGCCAGCATTAGGAACACTGAATCTTGAGATATTTGGCTCTGAATTTTTTTCATCTAAACCATGAGCTTTATAGCAACGATTGGCAAATGACAGTAAGATGAGTGCTTTCTTTTCAATATTTTGTATGGTCAGCTTGTACACATAGAGATTTTGTATTCACTGCTACCTGATCATCTATACATTTCACATATGGGTCCTATCTTTGAAGCTCTACAATGCTTTACATATATCAACATGACCTCCTGGTGGGTACCCATGGCAGACCGCAACCACAACCAAGGCACGAAAACATGGGCATTTTCCCGACTTGTCGAAGCTCGATAGTGGCCTTCCTGGATCGAGGCCATATCAGGTCATCGCTACCCCTTATTCTTCCCTCCTGTAATTTTGTTGATAGCCTATAATTTAGTGTTGTGCACCCCTAGCTAGCATGAAATTATATTCTCTAGCATTTGTGATTCTGTGCACAACTAGTGGATTGGTTCATGATTGTCTAAGTTTATCAGATATAACATGTGAAAGTCCAAAGCACTTTTGTTGACTATACCAATCAAACCGATAAATGCGCATTGATAATGTGTACTTCCACTTCAACATGGGCTAAATTCATATGCTTCTGAGATGGTTTCATGTAGATTATGCAAATTCTATAACCTAGTCATGTCCTTGTCTTATTACATACTAGATTAAAGGAAGTGAACTAGTTTGTTATTGAGCTGATAGAGAGCCGAGCTCCAAGATTGTATCTGAGTTCAGGTGCTTAAGAAGGCGACTGATATTTTTCATGGTCTAATGGACCTTGTACCATAATTCTTCTACCCATTTATCATTTTCATTGTGCCATTTGCTTGATTATGTGCCCTATGGGTTAGTGTTGTTGATCCCTAGCACGAGCTTGGTTGCCCTGAACTTTAGTGTTCTATTTGCTTGCTTCTTAGTCTTTCTCCGTCACTCCAGGTGCCAATGGATGAAAGGGTGGAGCCTGCTCCTCCTTGCTGATGCTTCTCACTCTGGTGGTCTGGTGCTGGTGATCTCGACCTTCCTAGATGGATTGGCCAAGGGTTGTGTATACAGTAGTGACGCTGCTGTGCTACTACACTTGTGATCCAATCTAGAAAAAGCTGGTCCCAAGACTATGTGAACTAGCCAAGAAATAGGAGAGGACGAGAACTTCGATGTGTGTAGCAGCCCTGCAAGCCCTTTCAAGTATGGTAAGTTCTGTCATAACCCAATATCAAACTTGTACATTTCATCTTTGATTGCTAAAACCAGTGAAGAAATGAAGGCGCAAATGTCAACTGTAGGATTAGGAGATTGTTACATAGGCAAAAGAGGTCCAAATAATACTTTTTTAGTTTTGATACAACCTTTTATATGTATTTGGTGCACTCCTTATCATATGATGAATTAAAGATCGTAAGACATAAATATTAAATGCTAACTATGTACCTTCAAGCGACTTTACATCAAGTTACTATTTCTCAATAGAAATTCTAAATAGATCCATATCATTCTCACCACATATTTGTACAACCAAAGATGCTTACTTAAACTATATAGCTCCTTATTGTTCTTTTCCAGATAGAGGTATTCTATCGGTGCTCCATCCTGAAATCTATTGTGTACTGCCAAGTCCGGGAGGCATAGCGCTCACTGCTCGACCATTTTCTCTACTGAACTGTGAACAATAGAGGTAAGGTATTCAAAACAAGCGGAAGTCCCTTTGATTCTTGATTTCTAGCATACATGGGCGACTTGATTAGTGATGCTACTATATGAAATATGCATGTGAGCACTGATGCCGGTTGTTTGGCATCCTATGTCTTTTTTGCTGCTAGTTTCAGAAATAATCTTGCATGAATGGCATCAAAACTGCTTGATGCTATCTCTCGGGCAAAGTAGATGCTAGTTTGATTACTATCAGTACATCAGGTCTACTTGATGCAAGTGGCTACTTTTTGCTTGTCTCTCTTTGACATATTGTTTTTTCTTTTTGAATGTGCAGATTATCTGTACATCAGGTGATCTTCTTTTGTTGCTGGTGGTCTTCTTTTGTTGCTGGAACCTGTGAGATAAAGTTTATGTGCTTTGAACCTGCAGTTCTGTATAATGTTGTGTGAGATAAAGTTATGTATTTACGTGTGAACATGGGAGATAAGTTATTGAGATGTGTTGTTTTGTATAATCTTATGCGAGATAAAGTTATGTGTGTGGCAACATGTGAGATAAAGTTTTCTATACTTGTGCTATTACTGATCGTGGGAAGGAAGTGCTGTAAGGACCCCGACTCGATGTCACATTGATCTAGCCGGTAACACCTCATATCACTTTGCGGCCTCATGCACGGTATCCCCACGGGTGTCGCCTTACCTTTGCCCGGGACCGTTTGCGCCTTTTGGCTCACGTATATGATAGTGTCGCTAGCATCCATATGATAAGGAGCCCGGGCTGACATGACTAGTCGTAAACCCAAAGTGGCACAGACTTACAGGGACAGGCATCCATGACCCAGCTTCGAACGTGTCGGTCATCAGCAAGTGGGTCCGGGCTGTAGCACTGGGCTAGCAGGACTCCGGTAAACCGGGCTGTAGCGGGCTAACAGGACTCCGGTACTCAAAGCGTGACATTTCCCCGAAGGGACAGACACAGGAACGAAGAAGGACACATGCCGGCCGGCCTAAGTGTTCCAGAGCAGTAGCAAGCTACCATGGCTCAGCGGTAACACTAGGAGACATTTTCCGGTAAGAGAGGCTACTAAAGATAAACAACTAGATAGTCAGATCCCACACATACCAAGCATTTCAATCATACACACAATATGCTCGATATGTGCAAATACAACGAAGCATCACAACATGACTCTACGACACAAGTACTTTATTTAAGGCTCAGAGAGCCATACATAACATGCACAAAGGTACGGGTCTCACGACCCAACATTCAAGTCATACAGTCATACAAACCAGCAGCGGAAGTAACTTGTCTGAGTACAGACAATTAGTAAAATAAAAGAGGCTTGGAAAGCCTAGCTATACTACATGGTCCTTCACAAGCTCAGGATCACCACCTGGGCCTTTAGCCTACTCGTTGATGTCAACGTCTACATAGAACCCATCAGAAGGGGTTGCAGCGTCTTCTGTAAAAAATGTAAATTATAGCAACATGAGTACAAAGGTACTCAGCAAGACTTACATCAGATCCTGCATACATGCATAGTATCAAGAAGGGTTGGTGGAGTTATTGCAGCAAGCCAGCTTTGACTCTTGGCTAGGCTATCCTACGATACTCCAACTTGAAATGGTTTTGCGCACACGAGTCCACTACTCACCAATTCAATACGCTACCGAGGATCCGCCTCCGTCTTCCTATGGAAGAGCCATCCTCGGCACTCACACTTATCTTGAGGCTTTTAGTAGTTTCCATTTACTTGTCTATGAACTGTATAGGCAACCAAGTAGTCCTTTACCGCGGACGCGGCTATTCGAATAGATTATGATAACCCTGCAGGGGTGTACTTCTTCATACATGTTTCCACCACTTAGCGTCTGCACATGACATGTGCTCGACAGACTTCAAGCGAAAGCCGACGTGGGTGTAGACCACGACCTACCTAAACACTTAAGCCTCTAGTCCAGGTTTATCGCCTATTCAGGTTCCATCCGCAGGGAGTCCGGCCGAGGTTTCCCATACGGCCCCGAACGATGTGAACAGGGTTCCCGAGATACCTAACGGGTATTCGGTACACCCGGCCACGTACCTACCGCATCACAGCCCACCCCTACGGTCAGCGCTGTCCACGGCCTCCAGTAGACTACAAACACCAGAAACTACTTGCAACTCCTGGACAGAGAGCTAGGGTGAATAAGAAGTCGAGCGGGGTCATATTTCAGGGCCCAATGCATGGTAGTAGCTGTATCTTAAATCACACATACAGATCTCAGTGCTTAAGGTCGGCTTCAATGAAACAACCCACCATGTACTTCTACATGGCCTCTCATCGATACCTTTACCAAATCGTGTTCACCACACCACTCTCATTACCGACATAATCATTTCACTCTAGCCCATCACCCAGATGAACCAGACCTGACACGACTCTAAGCATAGCAGGCATAGCAAGGTAGGAACAACACATACATATGGCTCACTCAACTCCTACACATGCTAGTGGGTTTCATCTAGTTACTGTGGCAATGACAGGTCATGCAGAGGAAATGGGTTCAACTACCGTAGCACACAGCAGTTTGAAACGCGTTGTCTTAATGCAGTAAAAGAGAGCAGGAGCGAGAACATGGGATTGTATCGATATGATCAAATGGTTGGTTGCTTGCCTGATGGTTCGATGCACTGATACGGTTCTTCGTTAGGGTAATCACGGTACTCCTCGGAGGCAGAACCTGTAGTAAAGGACACCGATACACAACCATCACCAAACAATGTGCAACAATATGATGCATGCATGAAACATGGCAATATGAGTGTGTTGGGCTAATGCAACTAAAACCAGAAGGGTTTGAACAAATTTGAATCAAAGATTCAAATTTCAAACTCAAGCATGGCCTTTTAAAGTGCTTTTCCTTATTCTGCTTAAAACATCAATTTAACTTGTTTGATCATGCATGAAAATAGTACAGATGGATAGATTGGATTTTTCTGATCATTTTTCATATATAATTTGTCCAATTTGGAGTTACAGAATAAAAGTTATGAATTTTTGAAGTTTAAATGATATTCTGGAATTTCCTGATTTAAATTAAATCCAGAAATATATATATTGCGCCAGCATGACGTCAGCATGACGTCAGTGGTCAACTGCGGCTGGCTGGGGTCAAACCTGACGTGTGGGGGCCACACGTCAGTGACAGGGGGGTTTAACAGGGTTAAATTAATCCTAATTAGGAATTAGTGGCGCTGGGGCCCACTGGTCAGTGTCAGGGGGGGTAGTTAGTTTAACTAATTCGGTTAGTGCTAATCCTAATTAGCTACAGGGCTGGGCCCACCTGTCAGGGACACAGGGGGGTTCCTGCCGTGGTCAAGGTGGGTCAAACCCACCGGCGACATGACGCCGGCGAGGCCCGAGACGGCGGCGCGATGCAGAAACACGCTATAGAGCACGGGCGAGGCCGTGCTTGGGCTCGTTGGAGAGCCCTTGCTCCCGCGCGTCGAACGGTGGTGGTGGCCGTGCCTGTGGTGGCCGGTACCGACGACGGCGAGCTCGTGAGCGGCGGCCGGAGTTCGGGTGCGGTCGGAATCGGTGTTGCAGGGCGTTAGGGGAGGTGTTGGTGCGTGCTACGTGCTCCTGGTGAGGTGTGGAGGACGATGGTGTGCTCGGCTTCGAGCTACAACGGCTCCAGCCACGGCGGCGACGAGGCACGGCGGCGGCGAGCTTCGGAGCTCAAGGGGGCGGCAACTACAGGAAGCTAGGGACGACGGGGCAAGGGGAAATCGGGTCAGTGGCTCACCACGGAGCTGCAGGGATGGTTAGCGGGCTCGGGGACGTCCGGTAGCTCTCGATTCGACGGCAACGATCTCTGGTGGCCGAGGAGCGGAACGGCGACGTGGGCGGCGATGCAGGGCTTCCGGAGACCCGTGGATCGGTGGGGAGGAAGAGGGGGTCGAGGCGGAGCTCCTGAGCTCAGCGGAGGGGCGAGGGGTGGCCGGTGACGGCTGCTATGGCGAACAGCGGCGATGGTGGTGTTCGGCTGTGAGAGAGAGAGCGAGGGAGAGGAGGGAGGAACCGAGGGAGAGTGAGAGAGAGCTGGGGAGGGGGCGTGGCGTCGTCCGGGGCATCGAGAGGAGGAGGGGAGGGCAGGCAAGCAGGCGAGCAGGTGGCGTGGCGCGGTGGCGCGCGCGCGCGCCGGCCACACTCCCCTCCCTCTGTCGAGGACGAAGACGACAGAGGAGGGAGGTGGGCTGGGCCGCCTGCTGGCTGGGCCGGCCAGCTGGCTGGGCTGCACAGGGAGGAGCCCAGGTAAGCTTCTCCCTTTATTTATTTTCTTTTTCTAATTTCTGACATTTGTTTTGATTTAAATAAAATATTAAATCATTTATTTACCTTATGCCAATTTTTGCAGGAGCTAGATATATTATTCCAGAGCTCCTTTATAATTGGCATAATATTTGGACATATATTAACATATATAACTAATATATTTCCAATGCAAATATTTATGCATAAATTCCAAATGCCCAAAATAAATACCTATGAGCTCTTAAAAATATTTGTTTGATTTTTATCTCTGTCCAATATTTTCAGAGAGCAACATGAGCATTTTCTTGGACCCTTTTGGAGAAATTTTTATTTGGGTCATTTTCAAAAATGATTCTGAGGGTTTCATAGATCCCCATTTCAAGTTTCTGATGAAAGAGTAAACATGATGCAACACTCTAATGCATGACTAGCTAGGGTGTGACAACTCACCCCCACTCAAAAGAATCTCGTCCCGAGATTTGGGTTCCTCTGGGAAGAAGGCGGGATATTCAAGTCGAAGACGATCCTCCCTTTCCCAAGTTGCTTCATCCTCAGAATGGTGCGACCATTGTACTTTGAGAAACTTGATATTATGACGTCGGGTGGTAGGTTCGGCCTGATCGAGGATACGAATGGGGTACTCTCGATATGTAAGATTATCTTGGAGATCAAGCGTTTCGTGGTCCACTTCACGGATAGGATCCGAGAAGCAACGCCTGAGTTGAGAAACGTGGAAGACATCGTGGACTCTGGAGAGATGCGGAGGTAGTTCCAACTAGTAGGCAACTTCTCCTCGTTTGGCGAGAATACGAAAAGGTCCAATGTAACGAGGAGCTAATTTGCCTTTGATACCGAAACGATGGGTTCCCTTCAGAGGGGTGACCCGAAGATAAGCCTTCTCGTCAACCTCGAAAGTCATAGCCTTATGTTTTCGGTCATATTGACTCTTTTGACGAGATTGGGCTGTTTTCAACTTTTCACGAACGATACGAAGTTGTTCTTCTGCTTCCTGAATCATATCCGGGCCAAAGAATTGTCTTTCCCCGGTCTCTGACCAGTTAAGGGGTGTTTGACACCGTCGTCCATAGAGAACTTCAAAAGGGGCTTTACCCAAGCTAGATTGATAGCTGTTGTTGTAAGCGAATTCGGCAAATGGAAGGCACTTCTCCCAGTCCATTCCGAATGAGATAACAGAGGCTCGAAGCATGTCTTCTAGAATCTGGTTGACGCGTTCCACTTGACCACTCGACTGAGGGTGGAAAGCGGTGCTGAAGGAGAGACGGGTTCCCATAGCATTTTGGAAACTTTCCCAAAATCGAGAGGTGAAAAGACTTCCTCGATCCGAGTTAATTTCCAAAGGAACACCATGGAGGGACACTATTCGGGAGATGTATAAGTCTGCCAGCTGGCTAGCGGTTATACTCTCACGAACAGGTAAGAAATGGGCTACTTTGGAAAGCCGATCGACCACGACGAAAATAGCATTATTCCCTCTCTTGGTCCTGGGAAAACCGGTAATGAAATCCATACCAATTTTATCCCATTTCCATTCAGGAATAGCTAAGGGTTGAAGGGTGCCAGCAGGCCGTTGATGCTCTGCTTTTACACGACGACAGACGTCGCAATTAGCAATATACTGAGCAATTTCTCTCTTCATCCTAGTCCACCAGAACCTCTGGCGTAGGTCCTGATACATCTTAGTACTACCGGGATGAATGGTGAGAGGAGATTCATGAGCCTCCTTAAGGATTAATCGCCTTAGGTTTCGCACTTTGGGAACCACTAGTCGATCCCCGAAGTATACGACCCCTTGATCATTAATGGAGAAGCAATTCGCAATTCCTTTCTGAATGTTTCTCTTGATGCGGGAGATTCCCGGATCTACCTTCTGTGCTTTGATAATCTGATCCGTAAGGGTAGGTTTTGCCACCAAGGTGGAAAGAAAACCTTGAGGTACAATGTGAAGGTTAAGCTTCTGAAATTCCTCATGGAGAAGCGGTTGACTTTGTTGTAACATCAGGTTGTTACAATAAGATTTACGACTTAGCGCATCAGCCATGACATTGGCTTTCCCTGGGGTGTAGGTTATTCCTAAGTCGAAGTCTGTGATCAACTCAACCCAATGTCTTTGCCTGAGATTCAGATCCGGTTGGGTGAAGATGTACTTCAGACTTTGGTGATCAGTGAATATTTCGCAACGGTTACCGAGAAGGTAATGTCGCCAGGTCTTAAGTGCATAGACTACGGCTGCAAGCTCTAGATCATGAGTAGGATAATTCTCCTCATGTGGGTGCAATTGCCGTGAAGCGTAGGCAATTATGTGTCGATCTTGCATGAGAATGCAACCTAGTCCTTGTCGCGAGGCGTCGCAGTAGATAACAAAGTCCTTGGAGAAGTCTGGCGGTACCAGTACGGGAGCAGAGGTCAGGCGTCTTTTCAGTTCCGGAAAGCTGTGCTCACACTGTGGAGTCCATTCGAACTTCTTATCTTTCTTGAGGAGTTCGGTTAGAGGTTTAGCAACCTTGGAGAAGTTCTCAACAAAGCGACGACAATAGCTCGCTAAGCCTAGAAAACTCCGAACTTGCTTGACCGATTCAGGTGGAGTCCAATTAAGGACGGCTTGAACTCGCTCAGGGTTAACAGCAATACCTTTACCAGATATTACATGACCCAGATAGGTCACTTCTGACAACCAGAATTCACATTTAGAAAATTTGGCATAAAGGCGATGCTCTCGAAGTTTCTTCAACACTAGCCTTAGATGTTCGGCATGTTCTTCCTCGTTCTTGGAGTAGATGAGTATATCATCGAGGTAAACCACGACGAATTTATCCAAATACTCCATGAAGATTGAGTTCATTAACCGAGAAAAGGTGGCTGGAGCGTTGGTTAAACCGAAGGACATGACGGTGTACTCGTATTGGCCATAACAAGTAACAAAGGCCGTTTTAGGAATGTCCCCGTTTCTGATTTTGATTTCATGGTAGCCCAACCTCAAATCCATCTTGGAGAAGACTGAGGATCCAGCGAGCTGATCATACAGGTCGTTGATCCTGGGAAGTGGATATTTGTTCTTGATTGTGACCAAATTGACAGGTCGGTAATCTACAACCATCCGGTCCGTACCATCCTTCTTCTTGACGAATAGGACGGGGCAAGCCCACGGAGATGAGCTAGGTCGGATGAAACCCTTTTTCAAGGACTCAATCGAGTTGTTTCTTAAGCTCGGCTAGTTCTAGGGGTGCCATCTTATAAGGTCTTCTAGCAATCGGAATGGTTCCTGGAATGAGGTCTATTACGAACTCAACATCCCTGTCAGGTGGAACACCTGGCAATTCTTCTGGAAAGACATCCGGGAAGTCACGGACTACCGGAATGTCCTCAAGGTCTGGCAAAGGGCTGGCGTTAAGAGAATATAACTGTCGCTTGGCTAATCGGGTCAAGACATTGACTATCTTCCCCGAAGGATGGGTGAGTTGAACAGTCCTAGAGAAGCAATCAATTTTGGCTTGATGAGCTGACATCCAGTCCATACCCAGAATGATATTAATATCTGAAGATTTAAGGGCTATCAAAGATGCAAGGAAAACAAGTCTGTCGACTTGGATTTCATTTCCATGGCTTACTCTAGAAGTTTGCCATTTGGATCCCGGAGTTTGAATAGAGGTTGGCATATCACCGAATGCGACGTTATGCAAACGAGCATAATTTTCAGATATAAAAGAATGAGAGGCTCCTGTATCGAAAAGAACAGATGCCGGGTGGCAAATAACAAGAAGCGTACCGAGAACGACGTTGGGATCCTCTTGAGCTTCTTCGGCAGAGATACAGTTGACATGGCCACGTGAAGCGGTGCCCGGCTTGGCGTGGAACACTTTCCCTGTCGGCTTGCCACGGCCAACCGCTTTAGCAGATTGGTTGGGGTTGGTCTGGGGACACTCACGCATATAATGGCCAGATTCCCCACACTTGAAACAAGTCACGGAACTGGTACGTGGAGGAACATTGTTGGTTGGACCCCCATAGGGCTTGGCTGGAGCAGACTGTTGAACAGGGCGAGGCGCCTGAAAGGGTGGCCTCGGTGTGAACCTGGGTGGCAGGGCGGTGTTGGGCACCCACACGCGGCGCTTCTGAGGACCAGCACCGGATGAGGAACCCATGTCACGGCCATGCTTGCGTGTTGCGTCATAGTCAGTCTGACCAGTTTCAGGACTGATGGCTTTGTTAACAAGTTTCTGAAAAGTTGTGCACTCATGCAGTCGGAGGTCACGGCGAAGCTCAGGACTAAGGCCCTTACGGAACCTTGCCTGTTTCTTGGCGTCAGTAGAAACTTCCTCGGTTGCATATCGTGCGAGGTTACCAAACTCCCTGCTGTAAACATCCACAGAAAGTCGGCCTTGGGTGAAATTGCAGAATTCCTCACGTTTACGGTCCATGAGACCCTCCGAAATGTGATGTTCACGGAAAGCCTCGCTGAACTCAGCCCAAGTAGTGACATGGCCCGCTGGGCGCATAGCTCCATAATTCTCCCACCATAGACTGGCGGGGCCTTCAAGATGATATGCAGCAAAGGTGACCTTGTCAGCCTCCGCTACCAGCGCGGAACGCAGTTTGTGAGCGATACTGCGAAGCCAGTCATCAGCGTCGAGAGGCTCGACGGAGTGGTGGAACGTGGGTGGATGTAATTTGATAAAATCACTGAGTGACACCACGTTAGTCCTCTGATGGTGTGCTGTGTTCTGTTCAATACCTCCAACAAACGGTTGGTCTCCCGCTTGTTTCTCTCAGCTTCCATCATAACCTCGGCTAGGGAAGGAGGATGAGGTAGATTTGCATCCCTGACTTCACTGCCTTCGGCCTGCTCTTGAGGAGCAAGGTTAGTGCGCGTGTTGACCATCCTAGGTAAACAAGACAATGATTTAGTCAGGATGATAAAATTCCAACATAGGATATAAAATGTAAGGAATAACTCGAAATGCAAGATGATCATCCGTATGACATGGTAGATACAGAAACTGCTTCTTTTATTCCATCGTCATACACACCATACAGGGTTTAGTACAAGACCAACAAAGTACTATTACGGTGAAAAGAGGATTACATCTCATCGAAGGCATTCCAAGCTCCTATACATTATTTTTCTACACCTCAAGAAAGAGTACAAACTAGGTCATATCCCACGAGTCACGCAGGACGGCAGACAACACAGCTAGTGCGAACTAGTGATACTACCACCAACTCAGACCGATCCGTAGTAGTCCTCGTAGAAGTCACCTCCATAGCCTGGAAGCTCAACATGATCATCCGGAAACAGACGATCCCGCGGAGCTTGTGGACCATAGGGGCTAGGATGAGGTCTTGGACCAACAGACGGTGGCCTGCGGGGACCGCGAGGTGGGGTGATGCCTCCTACATCACGCTAACCCATCACGTCTGGCAAAGCAGATCTCACAGGATAGAGATCGCGCATATCTGAAAATCCAGCTTGCACCGCCGGTGCAAACCGGGTCAAAGTGGCCCAGTGGTCAGCACGGGTATTGAAGAGCTCTAACCTCAAGGCCCGATTTTCACGGTCCTTATCCTCGAGCATCTCAGCAGTGGTGCGAGTCCGTGAATCCTCCTGGGTGGGGTCAGCATAGATAGCCTGGAGATACCCTTGTGCTCCCGGAAGTGATCCTGGCATATACCGGAAATTAGAGTCCCGAAATAGACCAGATCTGACTCGCATAATGGTCATCATAGAGTAGGCGGCGTCCTGCACAGCCATCTCAATGGTAACCCCGAGTCCATAGGAGCAGTGAAGGGGCTCGGTGGATCCAGGATAAGATGGAAATATCCGGACAGTGCAGAGATACTGGCTTTGATTGAAGTCCTGAAATTGCTCTTCGACCGTGTACTCAGGATACCAGCGGTATGCAGCCTCAATCATTACCCTAACCAACTTGGCAGTATGGCCGGGTACATCTAGGCATCGAGTCAGGCAAACCACTTGATTGAGGTCGCGAGTGGCCATCTGAAAGCACAATCATAATGCAAGGGCATTAGAATTTCTAGCAAAATTTCGGCAGCATAACAGCTGTAAATGCTCAAGAAGGATTTTGAGACATTTGACAAAGGATTACATACACACTCAACATCATCATATCAAAGTTCTGAGACCATCCTAGCAACATAATATGGTAGAAGAACTGAACTAGGCTTGTATCCATCATACCTATAAGGTACTACTGATTAGTAACACGTGATCCTGATAGAAAGTATAGATCCTAATTCCTTAACCCCCGGTGGAAGAATGGACTGACTCAGATCAGAATATCATAAGATAGAGGAGTAAAAGAGCCTTACGTTCCAACCCACAAACAATTCCCCCACATATAACTAAAGAATTTCTAGACTCAACATCGACCAGTTTGGCTTGGAGAACCTACAGGCAGTCCGGCTCTGATGCCAACGCTGTCAGGACCCCGACTCGATGTCACATTGATCTAGCCGGTAACACCTCATATCACTTTGCGGCCTCACGCACGGTATCCCCACGGGTGTCGCCTTACCTTTGCCCGGGACCGTTTGCGCCTTTTGGCTCACGTATATGATAGTGTCGCTAGCATCCATATGATAAGGAGCCCGGGCTGACATGACTAGTCATAAACCCAAAGTGGCACAGACTTACAGGGACAGGCATCCATGACCCAGCTTCGAACGTGTCGGTCATCAGCAAGTGGGTCCGGGCTGTAGCACTGGGCTAGCAGGACTCCGGTAAACCGGGCTGTAGCGGGCTAACAGGACTCCGGTACTCAAAGCGTGACATTTCCCCGAAGGGACAGACACAGGAACGAAGAAGGACACATGCCGGCCAGCCTAAGTGTTCCAGAGCAGTAGCAAGCTACCATGGCTCAGCGGTAACACTAGGAGACATTTCCCGGTAAGAGAGGCTACTAAAGATAAACAACTAGGTAGTCAGATCCCACACATACCAAGCATTTCAATCATACACACAATATGCTCGATATGTGCAAATACAACGAAGCATCACAACATGACTCTACGACACAAGTACTTTATTTAAGGCTCAGAGAGCCATACATAGCATACACAAAGGTACGGGTCTCACGACCCCACATACAAGTCATACAGTCATACAAACCAGCAGCGGAAGTAACTTGTCTGAGTACAGACAACTAGTAAAATAAAAGAGGCTTGGAAAGCCTAGCTATACTACGTGGTCCATCACAAGCTCAGGGTCACCACCTGGGTCTTTAGCCTACTCGTTGATGTCAACGTCTACATAGAACCCATCAGAAGGGGTTGCAGCGTCTTCTGTAAAAATGTAGATTATAGCAACATGAGTACAAAGGTACTCAGCAAGACTTACATCAGATCCTACATACATGCATAGTATCAAGAGGGGTTGGTGGAGTTATTGCAGCAAGCCAGCTTTGACTCTTGGCTAGACTATCCTACGATACTCCAACTTGAAATGGTTTTGCGCACACGAGTCCACTACTCACCACTTCAATACACTACCGAGGATCCACCTCCGTCTTCCTACGGAAGAGCCATCCTCGGCACTCACACTTATCTTGAGGCTTTTAACAGTTTCCATTTACTTGTCTATGAACTGTATAGGCAACCAAGTAGTCCTTTACCGCGGACGCGGCTATTCGAATAGATCATGTTAACCCTGCAGGGGTGTACTTCTTCATACACGCTCTCACCACTTATCGTCGCTTACACGACATGTACTCGGCAACCTTCAAGCGGAAGCCCAACGTGGGTGTCGGCCACGACCTACCTAATCACCTAAGCCTCCAGTAGGCTACAAACACCAGAAACTACTTGCAACTCCTGGACGGAGAACTAGGGTGAATAAGAAGCCGAGAGGGTCCATTGGTTTCGGGCCCAATGCATGGTAGTAGCTGATTCTTAAATCACACATACAGATCTCAGTGCTTAAGGTCGGCTTCAATGAAACAACCCACCATGTACTCCTACATGGCCTCTCATCGATACCTTTACCAAATCGTGTTCACCACACCACTCTCATTACTGACATAACATTTCACTCTAGCCCATCACCCAGATGAACCAGACCTGACACGACTCTAAGCATAGCAGGCATAGCAAGGTAGGAACAACACATACATATGGCTCAATCAACTCCTACACATGCTAGTGGGTTTCATCTAGTTACTGTGGCAATGACAGGTCATGCAGAGGAAATGGGTTCAACTACCGTAGCACACAACAGTTTGAATCGCGTTGTCTTAATGCAGTAAAAGAGAGCAGGAGCGAGAACATGGGATTGTATCGATATGATCAAATGGTTGGTTGCTTGCCTGATGGTTCGATGCACGGATACGGTTCTTCGTTAGGGTAGTCACGGTACTCCTCGGGGACAGATCCTGTCGTAAAGGATAACGATACACAGGCATCACCAAACAATGTGCAACAATATGATGCATGCATGAAACATGGCAATATGAGTGTGTTGGGCTAATGCAACTAAAGCTACCAACGCTGTCAGGACCCCGACTCGATGTCACATCGATCTAGCTGGTAACACCTCATATCACTTTGCGGCCTCACGCACGGTATCCCCACGGGTGTCGTCTTACCTTTTCCCGGGACCGTTTGCGCCTTTTGGCTCGCGTATATGAAAGTGTCGCTAGCATCCATATGATAAAGAGCCCGGGCTGACATGACTAGTCGTAAACCCAAAGTGGCACAGACTTACAGGGACAGGCATCCATGACCCAGCTTCGAACGTGTCGGTCATCAGCAGGTGGGTCCGGGCTGTAGCACTGGGCTAGCAGGACTCCGGTAAACCGGGCTGTAGCGGGCTAACAGGACTCCGGTACTCAAAGCGTGACATTTCCCCGAAGGGACAGACACAGGAACGAAGAAGGACACATGCCGGCCAGCCTAAGTGTTCCAGAGCAGTAGCAAGCTACCATGGCTCAGCGGTAACACTAGGAGACATTTCCCGGTAAGAGAGGCTACTAAAGATAAACAACTAGATAGTCAGATCCCACACATACCAAGCATTTCAATCATACACACAATATGCTCGATATGTGCAAATACAACGAAGCATCACAACATGACTCTACGACACAAGTACTTTATTTAAGGCTCAGAGAGCCATACATAACATACACAAAGGTACGGGTCTCACGACCCAACATTCAAGTCATACAGTCATACAAACCAGCAACGGAAGTAACTTGTCTGAGTACAGACAATTAGTAAAATAAAAGAGGCTTGGAAAGCCTAGCTATACTACATAGTCCTTCACAAGCTCAGGATCACCACCTGGGCCTTTAGCCTACTCGTTGATGTCAACGTCTACATAGAACCCATCAGAAGGGGTTGCAGCGTCTTCTGTAAAAAATGTAAATTATAGCAACATGAGTACAAAGGTACTCAGCAAGACTTACATGAGATCCTGCATACATGCATAGTATCATGAAGGGTTGGTGGAGTTATTGCAGCAAGCCAGCTTTGACTTTTGGCTAGGCTATCCTACGATACTCCAACTTGAAATGGTTTTGCGCACACGAGTCCACTACTCACCAATTCAATACACTACCGAGGATCCGCCTCCGTCTTCCTACGGAAGAGCCATCCTCGGCACTCACACTTATCTTGAGGCTTTTAGTAGTTTCCATTTACTTGTCTATGAACTGTATAGGCAACCAAGTAGTCCTTTACCGCGGACGCGGCTATTCGAATAGATTATGATAACCCTGCAGGGGTGTACTTCTTCATACATGTTTCCACCACTTAGCGTCTTCACACGACATGTGCTCGGCAGACTTCAAGCGAAAGCCGACGTGGGTGTAGACCACGACCTACCTAAACACTTAAGCCTCTAGTCCAGGTTTATCGCCTATTCAGGTTCCATCCGCAGGGAGTCCGGCCGAGGTTTCCCATACGGCCCCGAACGATGTGAACAGGGTTCCCGAGATACCTAACGGGTATTCGGTACACCCGGCCACGTACCTACCGCATCACAGCCCACCCCTACGGTCAGCGCTGTCCACGGCCTCCAGTAGACTACAAACACCAGAAACTACTTGCAACTCCTGGACAGAGAGCTAGGGTGAATAAGAAGTCGAGCGGGGTCATATTTCAGGGCCCAATGCATGGTAGTAGCTGTATCTTAAATCACACATACAGATCTCAGTGCTTAAGGTCGGCTTCAATGAAACAACCCACCATGTACTTCTACATGGCCTCTCATCGATACCTTTACCAAATCGTGTTCACCACACCACTCTCATTACCGACATAATCATTTCACTCTAGCCCATCACCCAGATGAACCAGACCTGACACGACTCTAAGCATAGCAGGCATAGCAAGGTAGGAACAACACATACATATGGCTCACTCAACTCCTACACATGCTAGTGGGTTTCATCTAGTTACTGTGGCAATGACAGGTCATGCAGAGGAAATGGGTTCAACTACCGTAGCACACAGCAGTTTGAAACGTGTTGTCTTAATGCAGTAAAAGAGAGCAGGAGCGAGAACATGGGATTGTATCGATATGATCAAATGGTTGGTTGCTTGCCTGATGGTTCGATGCACTGATACGGTTCTTCGTTAGGGTAATCACGGTACTCCTCGGAGGCAGAACCTGTCGTAAAGGACACCGATACACAACCATCACCAAACAATGTGCAACAATATGATGCATGCATGAAACATGGCAATATGAGTGTGTTGGGCTAATGCAACTAAAACCAGAAGGGTTTGAACAAATTTGAATCAAAGATTCAAATTTCAAACTCAAGCATGGCCTTTTAAAGTGCTTTTCCTTATTCTGCTTAAAACATCAATTTAACTTGTTTGATCATGCATGAAAATAGTACAGATGGAGAGATTGGATTTTTCTGATCATTTTTCATATATAATTTGTCCAATTTGGAGTTACAGAATAAAAGTTATGAATTTTTGAAGTTTAAATGATATTCTGGAATTTCCTTATTTAAATTAAATCCAGAAATATATATATTGCGCCAGCATGACGTCAGCATGACGTCAGTGGTCAACTGCGGCTGGCTAGGGTCAAACCTGACGTGTGGGGGCCACACGTCAGTGACAGGGGGGTTTAACAGGGTTAAATTAATCCTAATTAGGAATTAGTGGCGCTGGGGCCCACTGGTCAGTGTCAGGGGGGGGGGGTAGTTAGTTTAACTAATTCGGTTAGTGCTAATCCTAATTAGCTACAGGGCTGGGCCCACCTGTCAGGGACACAGGGGGGTTCCTGCCGTGGTCAAGGTGGGTCAAACCCACCGGCGACATGACGCCGGCGAGGCCCGAGACGGCGACGCGATGCGGAAACGCGCTACAGAGCACGGGCGAGGTCGTGCTTGGGCTCGTTGGAGAGCCCTTGCTCCCGCGCGTCGAACGGTGGTGGTGGCCGTGCCTGTGGTGGCTGGTACCGACGACGGCGAGCTCGTGAGCGGCGGCCGGAGTTCGGGTGCGGTCGGAATCGGCGTTGCAGGGCGTTAGGGGAGGTGTTGGTGCGTGCTACGTGCTCCTGGTGAGGTGTGGAGCACGATGGTGTGCTCGGCTTCGAGCTACAACGGCTCCAGCCACGGCGGCGACGAGGCACGGCGGCGGCGAGCTTCGGAGCTCAAGGGGGCGGCAACTACAGGAAGCTAGGGACGATGGGGCAAGGGGAAATCGGGTCAGTGGCTCACCGCGGAGCTGCAGGGATGGTTAGCAGGCTCGGGGACGTCCGGTAGCTCTCGATTCGACGGCGACGATCTCCGGTGGCCGAGGAGGGGAACGGCGACGTGGGCGGCGATGCAGGGCTTCCGGAGACCCGTGGATCGGTGGGGAGGAAGACGGGGTCGAGGCGGAGCTCCTGAGCTCAGCGGAGGGGCGAGGGGTGGCCGGTGACGGCTGCTATGGCGAACGGCGGCGATGGTGGTGTTCGGCTGTGAGAGAGAGAGCGAGGGAGAGGAGGGAGGAACCGAAGGAGAGTGAGAGAGAGCTGGGGAGGGGGCGTGGCGTCGTCCGGGGCATCGAGAGGAGGAGGGGAGGGCAGGCAGGCAGGCGAGCAGGTGGCGTGCGCGCGCGCCGGCCACACTCCCCTCCCTCTGTCGAGGACGAAGACGACAGAGGAGGGAGGCGGGCTGGGCCGCCTGCTGGCTGGGCCGGCCAGCTGGCTGGGCTGCACAGGGAGGAGCCCAGGTAAGCTTCTCCCTTTATTTATTTTCTTTTTCTAATTTCTGACATTTGTTTTGATTTAAATAAAATATTAAATCATTTATTTACCTTATGCCAATTTTTGCAGGAGCTAGATATATTATTCCAGAGCTCCTTTATAATTGGCATAATATTTGGACATATATTAACATATATAACTAATATATTTCCAATGCAAATATTTATGCATAAATTCCAAATGCCCAAAATAAATACCTATGAGCTCTTAAAAATATTGGTTTGATTTTTATCTCTGTCCAATATTTTCAGAGAGCAACATGAGCATTTTCTTGGACCCTTTTGGAGAAATTTTTATTTGGGTCATTTTCAAAAATGATTCTGAGGGTTTCACAGATCCCCATTTCAAGTTTCTGATGAAAGAGTAAACATGATGCAACACTCTAATGCATGACTAGCTAGGGTGTGACAAGTGCTGTTACTATTACTGATTTGATAATACTGGCTGTAAATAAAAGAGGGTTCAGCCCAAGCACGATTGGATTGTAAAAAGGCCATGTACAGAATTTATATTGCACCGAATACTTGGGATCTAAAAAGGCCATGGCCCAAACTATGTTGGAGTCGTTTCTAAAAAGAGCTATATAAATTTCAGATTCTAGAAAGGTTGAGGCCCAAAAAAAGGACTGTAAAAGGCTGCATCCGAAAAAAATAAAAGGATGAATTGTTGGGCCAGGCCCATTTAGCTAATCCAAGAACAGGGGAAAAACAAATTAAATGGGCTGAATTGTTGGGCTCGACCCATGTAAAGCGTCGAATTGGGGTGGGTTGATTCTAAGCAATGACCCTTTCACTTGGTCACAATTTTGCCACGTCAGCTAGCCACGTCGGATGCGACGTGGCTTGGGCAGAAAGCTAGCGACCAAAACAGAAGGTCGTAGGATCCATGACCTTTTGTGTTGGTCGTTGCCTTCCACGACCTTACCCCAAAGAAGGTCGTTAATTTCAGTTTACGACCGCTAGCTTTTGACCATCTATTTTTGGTCAAAAAAGGTCGCAAATGGAAAACAATGACCATTCAGTGACCAATAGTGATGGTCGCAAGATGACGTATTTCTTGTAGTGCATCGCATGAAAATATTGAACGAATACCAAATTCACATGATTACTTATAACAAGACTTCACCCATGTCCTCAGGAACAAGCTTAACTACTCACAAAGCATATTCATGTTCATAATTAGAGGAGTATTAATTATCATTAAGGATCTAAACATATGATCTTCCACCGCATAAACCAACTAGCATCAACTACGAGTAATCAACACTACTAGCAACCCACAGGTACCAATCTGAGGTTTTGAGACAAAGATCGGATACAAGAGATGAACTAGGGTTTGAGACGAGATGGTGCTGGCGAAGATGTGGATGAAGATTGACCCCCTCTTGATGAGAGGATTGATGGTGATGACGATGACGATGATTTCCCCCTCCCGGAGGGATGTTTCCCGGTAGAACAGCTCCGTCGGAGCCCTACATTGGTCCTTCCTAGGTTCCGCCTCAAGATGGCGGTGCTTCATCCCGAAAGCTTCTCTCTATCTTTTCTAGGGCATAGGACACCATATAGCAGAAGATGGGCCTTGGGGGCCTGCCAGGGGGGCCCACAAGATAGGGGCACGCCCAAGGGGGTAGGGCGCGCCCTCCACTGTTGTGGCTGGCTGGTGGGCCCCCTCTGGTGCTTTCTTTGCCAAATATTTTTTATTTATTCCTGAATTGATCTCCATCATGTTTCCGGACTTTTGGAGTTGTGCAGAATAGGTCTCTAATATTTGCTCCTTTTCTAGTCCAGACTTCCAGCTGTCGGCATTCTTCCTCTTCATGTAAACCTTATAAAATAAGGGAGAAAAGGCATAAGTATTGTGATATAATCTGTAATAACAGGCCATAATGCAATCAATATCAATATAAAAGCATGCTGCAAAATGGATGTATCAATACGCAGTTCAAACAAGTACAGACCTTACACACACACATGGATTCGAGAGATTACATTATTTGCACTAAAATTTGGCAAATGCCTCCAGGATAAAGATTGAAAAAATATAGGTAACTTGTAAACTCCTCTCCCTGTCCCTTTTACACAAGGTACCGCGGTGGGAAGAGAAGAGTACAGGAGAAGTGCCCAAGCAGGAGTCCACCCCGGTATCGTCATGGCTTAATGGGCGCGGCCTAACAAGATCGAGAGTGGCGAGGATGCGAAGAAGGGAAGGTAGAAGGAGCAGCTCGGGGTGCCCTGGTCGCCACCTCCAGGGCCAGTTGGGAGCCCCAGCACAAGCATCGGCAGGAAGGACAATCGGGGCTCGGCTGGAAGACCATTGGAGGAGGCGAAGGCACCAATAGAGTGACCGTCTCCCCGGCGACGGGGGGGTTGGTGATGACGGTGCCAGGAGAGCAATAGGCAGAATGGAAAGAAGAGGCGGCAGGACGACAGTACGAGATGAACGTGTCGGTATGATCGTACTCCGACCAGACAGCGTGCCTCCCACCTTCCCCGTCTTCCTTGGCTTCATCTTCATCAACACCGCTCCAGATAAGTGCTGACCTCTTGGTCCGGCACTTTCCCCAGGGAGACGGCAGAAGACCGCAGCTACCAGGACGCCCGAGGTGCGCCACTCCCCACCTTGGCGGGCAGGAAGGCGCCCTCCTCATCGACATCAACTCTAGTTCCAAGTAAAGGGGAAGTACTGGAATTTCTAACGATCGCAAGCCCTACACCTTGGTCCTGGACCAGACTCACTCCCCGAGCATCAGCATGGCTACTTGGCATCATCAACGCCGAGCTAAGGCCCGGGGCCTGGCCCCGGGCTCACCAGAGAGAAAGCATAAGATGAAGGGAGAAAGGGGGCATGGATGAATGCCTCCCTTCCTCCCACGCTCCTCCTTTTATGGGCGAGCTGGGGGCTGGGGGCTGATTCCCCTACGGGTAACCACCACCCTCCTCCACCAATCCCCGAACACCGGGGCTCTGCCTTGATGCTCTTCCACACCACGCGCCTCCATTACCTACTCCTCTCAATGCATGCGGCATACATGGCGACGGATAAGAGTGTGGTTAGAAGAGTGAATTGGCGGTTACTCGCCCGTGCGTTAAAGTCATTCACGGGCCATTACAAGGATGACCCCACCAAGATTGGCGTTCGTGACATGCGGGAAAACCTTGAACTGGTGGTAATTCAAGTTAAAAGAGAAGCAAAGGAGGTTCCAAGGAGTGGACTGCCCTTTGTGCTCCCTCCTGTGCACTGATTAGAGCCTACCCCGACGACGCCCAACGGCGCGTTCGTGCCAGGCCCGTGGGCTCCTGTAGGTGCAACAAACCTTGGGTCTGTTGCGAAGACTGTACACAGGCTCGATGACAAGATTACAACACCAAGGTCGGACCAAGCAAGGAGGATCAACTCCTTTGGAAGACTCAAGTGCAGACCAAAAAGGCCAAGACGTGCCAGAGAATCAAGATAACGCCAAGGAAAGAACCAGCCTCACCGGGCAGCCGAGCCAGGAGGGTTTGGGCTTTGCACCGGAAGCATACTTCCAAATCATCTCGGCAGGACCTGCTGGGACTTGCGGAGGCAACTACGCCACCGCTCCACTTCATGAGCGATGCAAGTCACAGATCAGTGCAGTTTCAAGCCCCAAGATGACTAAGTGGCTGCTTTTCGCCACATGGCGAACGCTTTCTATAGCAACACATCCATATGACACCGTCCTGGGATGTGTCAAGCAAGCAGACACGAAGCTGGCAAAATAGCCCGCCAAGGGCTGTCGGGCATGCTGTGATGTGACACTAGGTGGTGCATTTAATGCGCCCTGTTAGCCTGCAGAGTTAGGGATGATCGTACTGTTTGCTATCTAATCAGTATGCAAAGACTGACTTGCCACTATGGTGACCCATCCATCTATAAAAAGAGGCCCATGGCTAACGTAAAAAGGGTTCGATCCGCGAGGTTTCCAAGCTTAGGCCCTCACGTAACCGTACGCACGTAGCCACTTCACCTGAGGCAACCCTACTGGGCAAAGTGTGTTACGTCCACCACCACCTTTCCCACCATCAATCCACCAAAGCAGGAGTAGGGTCTTACGCCTCACGGCGGCCCGAACCTGGGAAAAATTGTCTGTGTGATCCCTGGAACGCTGCGTGACGCTTCTCCGCTCTTTGTGCAACGTGCCCATCCCCCCGTCGAACCAAAAGGGGCTCGTAGCCCCGTAGGTGGTCATGGTTTCCCGCAACATTATATGTTAAGGATTGCCACATCCTGTCCGTAACTTGTATTTGATATGAATATAGGGTGCCTCAGGTGCTAGCATCGCACGTGATAATCGTATGCACAACAGATATTTTCCAATCTATTTTGACTCACCAATTCATTCCTTAAAGAGCTTGCAAAGATACGGAGTTGCGCGTGCCATGATTGTGCAAACACTTGCCAAGAAAGCATATTGCCAATGATGTATTTTTTAAAAGTAAATTCCACAAGCACCATTGAAAGAAGATGGTCAAAGCAAAATTTATGGCGAAAAAAATCTGGAATAGCTATAAGGCGCTTTTCAACTAGGAAACTCTCGTATGGCAACCCAAAGGCCCTCCCGTGGTTTTATCAGCCCCCATCAAGAAGGCAGTCATGGGACTAACACACCATCACCAATTTGTATTCATGGGCCAAACGATTGCGTTTATTCAATTGTTTCTTTCTAAATAAAATATCATATGCAACATTTTAAGAATATGAAGAAACAATAAAGAGGAAAACAAGAATAAAAACTTGAAAATACTTTACGTGCACCTCTATGTGTGCCACGCACATGAGCAATGCACATATTAACTGTAACACACATTTTCCACTTTTTTGAGAAAACCAATGAGCTACCAAACGACAATAGAAGACATTTTTTAACAGTGTAATAGTGGAGGTTAGTAAAGGTAGATTTCATTTTGATAAGTACAAATTAAATATGTACCATAAATAACATGCTCAACAATTCGATAAATACCTATGTGTATCTTCAGTCAGAGCACCCCACATCCGCACAAATATAATCCTCACAACTCTCAGTCTCAGAGTCTAAAAGAACACTCAAGTCTCGGAGTTCTCCCGCTTTTCTTCCCTCTCGCAAATGAGCCAGAGAAAGATAGGTATTTTGATTTGTAGGTTCCCTCCGTTCGCGTGATATTTACAGTCCATGCAAAGTTCATTTAGCTAATAATTTTTTTGTTTGCTATCAATAGTCTTGGAAACACATAGTCCAACAAAATGAATGGTGTATCTCCATCCACTTACTATCGACTGGTCCTCGGTGCCGATATGTGTTTCACTACAAGGTGGGATGCGGTTTTTCGTTTCCCGGCTCATGATTTTCTATCATTGCATGCATGGTCCAGTGCATAAATTTAAATCATTAACTATGCATGGACCAACAAGCCATGGCAAAGCGTCCATATTTGGCAAGAAATTCCAACTCCCTTATGTAGGTATGCCCAGCTATGCAGGCAATAATAAATAGCCAAGATTTAGGTTCCTATGCATCTATTGCCAGTTCATTAGCTGAAACGATGCCGGAAGCAGGTGCAGAATCGGCATACAAACAAAAGAGGGATCTTATTTAAAAGCAGATATTTGGATTATAGGTTGCAAGGTTTATACTCACGCTGCATGGAAGAACACTACTTGTTGGGGATATAACTACTGAGTATAAACCGCCAGGAGGGGCAGGATTATACTCACAAGTAATCATCCGTATTGAAGCCCATGAAGACAAAGAATATGGTGCTTTACTATTGAAGCTAGCGGTTTAGAGCCAAAAGGCGGATTAGGGCCCATAGACATAAACCGCCATGAGATATGTAACTTCTGTTGTAAGTTAGGGAAAGGTAGAAACCGAGCCGGACACATGTATGAGCCGGCTTCGGTATTCTGTAAACCGTCGGGCGTCAACCTGTGTATATAAAGGGACGACCTGGCGGCGGTTTAGGGACAAGAAACAACAACTCGAGAGATAGGTAAAGCGGATTCGCTCCCTGCTCATCGAGACCCATCAATTCCAACACAACTGGATGGTAGGCTTTTACCTTCACCGCAAGGGGCTGAACCACTATAAACTCCCCGTGTCCTTTGTTCCGGTTTAACCCCTTTAAGATGATCTTGTTCTGGTGGCTCCATGACTAAGTCCTCTCACTAGGACATCTGACGAGTTACTTCCACGACAGTTGGCGCCCACCGTGGGGCTATCGCATGATGGTTTCGAGTTCTTGACGGGCACCTTCAAAGGACTCAAGGGATACGCGGTTGGTCGGATGACTAAAAGTCATCACGGCAAGCTCTACATAGATGATGCAGGCTAGGGCCCCGACGCCGGCTCAATCGAGTACGGGTACTGGGTCCCCTTCGGAGGAATTCATGTCTTCATCGGCAAGATCGGTGAATCGGGCCCTAAGCCAGACATCTCCACTGACCTCGTCGAGACGGCTCAGCGTGCAAGCCCTGCCCGGGTTCAGCCTTCCATGAAGCGGGCGTTCGTAGGATTCATCCATGGTATTGAATCTGAACCGGTATCTGATGGTGAGACGACTGTCTACTCCGATGTCGAATCATCTACCGGGGAGACCGAGTCGTTGTATCAAGTGTAGGATGGTCGGCTCGGGGGTTGTTCCGATGGCGATGGTATTCCGGACCCCTTTGAACCGCCAAACCGGGTTGCGATCTTCATGGCTAGTACACATCCCACATTGTAATCTTCAACTTCAGCAGCTATGGTTTCCAGATCGGCAGTCGGGGCAGGAGGCCCCGCGCGCCGGCCGGCTCAAGTTCTATCCGGTTTATTGGATGCCTGGACGACGTTGCTGACCACAGCAGTTACCCCAGAGACCCAAGATGACCATTATGCGGAGGTCACAAAGCTGCGGGATCAGATAGCTCAGGCCAAGGAGGATATGGCAGCTGAGGAAACCAGGATGGCTGATGAATGGGCCACTTTAGATGCCCAGTCACAACGGATTCAGACGGAGAATTACTGGCTCATGCTGGATCAGAATGCTTCGAATGACGTATTGAGGAGGAGGCATCAGTCTCGCCTGCTACCGGTTTACAAAGCAATGAATCTCTTCAATACGCCAGGAGCAGGACCCAGTAATCTGGCAGTGGTAAACCGGACTGCAACACCTAGGACCGGGGTGCCGGATCAACCACGGGTGATGGACCTGCCTCGACGAACAGATAACCCGTCGTAGTACATGTCACCCCTGCCGGGTCACTTCTCCACCCCGCTGGATAACATGATTGCTGCGGCGTCTCGATTGGCAGCTATTCCGATGGAGGGTGCTACCTCTTGAGCAATGCGTTGGATTTCCTCGAAGAGGAGAGGATGATGCAGAAAAGTAGCGTAAGTATTTCCCTTAGTTTTTGAGAACCAAGGTATCAATCCAGTAGGAGACCATGCACAAGTCCCTTGTAACTACACAAAACGATAGCAACTCGCAACCAACGCTTAGGGGTTGTCAATCCCTTCACGGTCACTTACGAGAGTGAGATCTGATAGATAATATTTTTGGTATTTTTGATAAATAGATGGAAAGTAAAAAAGTAAAAGGCAAAGTAAAAACAAAGCAAGTAAATAAAGTGATAGAGATTGATATGATGAGAATAGACCTGGGGGCCATAGGTTTCACTAGTGGCTTCTCCCGAGAGCATAAGTATTCTACGGTGGGTGAACAAATTACTGTTGAGCAATTGACAGAATTGAGCATAGTTATGAGTATATCTAGGCAATGATCATGTATATAGGCATCACGTCCAAAACAAGTAGATCGAAACGATTCTGCATCTACTACTATTACTCCACTCATCGACCGCTATCCAGCATGCATCTAGAGTATTTAGTAAAAACAAAGTAACACCTTGAGCAAGATGACATGATGTAGAGGGATAAATTCATGCAATATGATAAAAACCCCATCTTGTTATCCTCGATGGCAACAATACATTACATGCCTAGCAAACCCTTTCTGTCACTGGGTAAGGACACCGCAAGGTTGAACCCAAAGCTAAGCACTTCTCCCATTGCAAGAACTACCAATCTAGTTGGCCAAACCAAAAAGGATAATTCAAAGGGACTTGCAAAGATAACTCAATCATACATAAAAGAATTCAGAAAAAAATCAAATATTTTCCATAGATAATACTGGATCATAAACCCAGAATTCATCGGTCTCAACAAACACACCGCAAAAATAAGATTACATTGAATAGATCTCCACGAGAGAGGGGGAGAACATTGTATTGAGATCCAAAAAGAGAGAAGAAGCCATCTAGCTACTGCCTATGGACCCAAAGGTCTGAAGTAAACTACTCACACTTCATCAGAGGGGCTATGGTGATGATGTAGAAGCCCTTTGTGGTGGATGCCCCCTCCGGCGGAGCTCCAGAAAAGGCCCCAAGATGGGATCTCGTGGATACAGAAGGTTGCGGCGGTGGAATTAGGTTTTTGGGTCCTGTTCTGATTGTTCGGGGATACGTAGGTATATATAGGAGGAATGAGTACGTCGGTGGAGCGTCGAGGGGCCCACGAGGTAGGGGGCGCGCCCTGGGGGCGCCCTCCACCCTCCTGACCGCCTCTGGCACTACTTGGAGTAGGGTCCAAGTCTCCTGGATCACGTTTGGTTGGAAAATCATGATCCTGTATGTTTCATTCTGTTTGGACTCCGTTTGATATTCTGTTTTTTCGAAATACTGAAAAAGGCAAAAAGCAGCAATTCTGGGTTGGGCCTCCGGTTAATAGGTTAGTCCCAAAAGTAATATAAAAGTGGAAAATAAAGCCCAATATAGTCCAAAACAGTAAATAAAGTAGCATGGAGCGATGAAAAATTATAGATACGTTGGAGACGTATCAGGCATCCCCAAGCTTAATTCCTGCTCGTCCTCGAGTAGGTAAATGATAAAAAAGAATTTTTGATGCAGAGTGATACTTTGGCATAATTTCAATGTAAAACTTCTTAATTGTGATATGAATATTCAGATCCGAAAGATTCAAGACAAAAGTTCATATTGACACAAAAATAATAATACTTCAAGCAGACTAATCAAAGCAATCATGTCTTCTCAAAATAACATGGCAAAAGAAAGTTCATCCCTACAAAATCATATAGTTAGGCTATGATTCATTTTTGTCACACAAAGATGTTCCCAACTTGTATACCCTCGATGACAAGCCAAGCAATTGTTTCATACTTAAGTAATCTCAAACTTTTTCAACCTTCACGCAATACATGAGCGTGAGCCATGGATATAGCACTATGGGTGGAATAGAATATGATGATGGGGATTGTGTGGAGAAGACACAAAAGGAGAAAGTCTCACATTGACGAGGCTAATCAACGGGCTATGGAGATGCCCATCAATTGATGTCAACATGAGGAGTAGGGATTGCCATGCAATGGATGCTCTAGAGCTATGAATGCTCAACCAAAGAAAACTAGTGGGTGTGCATCCAACTTGCTTGCTCATGAAGACCTAGGGCATTTGAGGAAGCCCATCATAGGAATATACAAGCCAAGTTCTATAATGAAAAATTCCCACTAGTATAAAAAAGACAACTTATGAGACTCACTACATGAAGAACAAGGTGCTACTTTGAAGCACAATATATGAGACTCACTACATGAAGAACAAGGTGCTACTTTGAAGCACAAGTGTGGAAAAAGAGATAGTAGCATTGCCCTTTTCTTTTTTTTCTTTTTTGGGCCTTTTTTATATTTTGGCCTTTCTCTTTTTTTATTTGGGCAATGCTCTAATAATGATGATCATCACACTTCTATTGATTACAACATAAGGATTACAACTCGAAACTTAGAACAATATATGACTATATATGAATGCCTTCGGCGGTGTACCGGGATGGTGCAATGAATCAGGAGTGACATGTATGAAAAATAATGCATGGTGGCTTTGCCACAAATACGATGTCAACTACATGATCATGCAATGCAATATGACGAAAGTAATGTATGTCATGATGATGATGATGGAAGTTGCATGGCAATATTATCTTCGAATGGCTATGGAAATGCAATAATAGGTAGGTATGGTGGCTGTTTTGAGGAAGATATAAGGAGGTTTATGGGTGATAGAGCGTATCGTATCACGGGGTTTGGATGCACGGGCGAAGTTTGCACCAACTCTCAAGGTGAGAAAGGGCAATGCACGGTACCAAAGAGGCTAGCAAAGGCGGAAAGGTGAGAGTGCGTATAATCCATGGACTCAACATTAGTCAAAAGAACTCATATACTTATTGCAAAAATTTAGAATTCATCAAAAATCAAGTACTACATGCATGCTCCTAGGGGGATAGATTGGTAGGAAAAGACCATCGCTCGTCCCGGACCGCCACTCATAAGGATGCACAAGCCAGGTACACTTCATGTTTCAAATTTGTTACATAACTTTAACCATACGTGCATGCTACGGGACTTGCAAACTTCAACACAAGTATTTCTCAAATTCATAATCACCCAACTAGCACTACTTTGATATTATCACCTCCATATCTCAAAACAATTATCAAGCATCAAACTTATCTTAGTATTCAATTCACTCAAAAGAAAGGTTCACATATCTTGAACACCAAGTATATTAACATTAAGCAAATTAGCATGCTATTAACGACTCTCAAAATAATCTAAGTGAAGCATGAGATATCAATAGTTTCTTTAAAACAAATCCACCACCGTGCTCTTAAAAGATATAAGTGAAGCACTAGAGCAAAAATTATCATGCTCAAAAGGTATAAGTGAAGTACTATGAGCAAAACTATCAAGCTCAAAAGATATAAGTGAAGCACATAGAGTATTCTAACAAATTCCAATTCATCTATGGCTCTCTCAAAAGGTGTGTATAGCAAGGATGATTGTGGTAAAATAACAAGCAAAGACGCAAATAATACAAGACGCTCCAATCAAAACACATATCATGTGGTGAATAAAAATATAGCTCCAAGTAAATTACCGATGGAAGTGGACGAAAGAGGGGATGCCTTCCGGGGCATCCCCAAGCTTTGACTTTTTGGTGTCCTTGGATTATCTTGGGGGTGCCATGGGCATCCCCAAGCTTAGTCTCTTGCCACTCCTTGTTCCATAATCCATCAAAAGAATTCACCCAAAACTTGAAAACTTCACAACACAAAACTCAACAAAAATCTCGTGAGCTCCGTTAGAGAAAGAAAACAAAATACTACTTCAAGGTACTGTAATGAACTCATTATTTATTTATTTTGGTGTTAAACCTACTGTATTCCAACTTCTCTATGGTTTAGAAACTATTTTACTAGCCATATATTCATCAAAATAAGCAAACAACACACGAAAAAACAGAATCCGTCAAAAACAGAACAGTCTGAGGCAATCTGTAACTAACGTAAACTTATGGAACTCTAAAAATTCTACCAAAAAAGGAAGTCCTGTAAAATTTGTTTATTGAACAGCAGCAAAAAGAATCAACGCAAAAGCACGTTCCTGTGATTTAACATAACTATATTCGTGCGCGCAAAGTTTCTGTTTTTCAGCAGAATCAAATCAACTATCATCGTAGGTTATCCTATAAGTTTTTCTTGGCACAAACACTAATTAAAAGATAAAACCACATAAAAACATAGGCTAGATGGATTATTTATTCCTAAACATAAGCAAAAACAAAAAACACAAAATAAAACTGGGTTGCCTCCCAACAAGCGCTATCATTTAACGCTCCTAGCTAGGCATAAAAGCGAGGATAGATCTAGGTATTGCCATCTTTGGTAGGCAATCCATAAGTGGCTCTCATGATAGATTCATATGATAATTTTATTTTCTTTCTAGGGAAGTGTTCCATACCCTTCTTTAAGGAAAATTGGAATCTAATATTCCCTTCCTTCATATCAATAATTGCACCAATCGTTCTTAGGAATGGTATACCAAGAATAATAGGACATGAAGGATTGCAATCTATATCAAGAACGATAAAATCTACGGGAACATAATTCCTATTTGCAACAATAAGAACATCATTAATTCTTCCCATAGGTTTTTTAATAGTGGAATCCGCAAGACGCAAGTTTAGAGAGCAATCATCAAAATCACGGAAATCTAGCAAATCACACAAAGCTTTGGGAATAGTAGAGTCACTAGCACCCAAATCACACAAAGCATGAAATTCATACTTAATTTTAATTTTAATAGTAGGTTCCCACTCGTCATAGAGTTTTCTAGGGATAGAAACTTTCAACTCAAGTTTTTCTTCATAAGATTGCATCAAAGCATCAACAATGTGTTCGGTAAATGCCTTATTTTGACTATAAGCATGAGGAGAATGTAGCACGGACTGCAACAAGGAAATACAACCAATCAAAGAGAAATGTTCATAATTAAATTCCTTGAGATCCAAAATAGTGGGTTTAGCAACATCTAGGTTTTTATTTCTTTCAATCCCACTTTCATCAATTTCATCATCAAGATCTAGAAACTCCAAATTCTTAGAACGTCTTCTAGGTAAAGGAAGATCATATTCAGTTTCATCAAGATTCATATTGCAAAACAAAGATTTAATGGGGGACACATCAATAACTTTTAGATCTTCATCTTGATTTTCATAGGAATTGGAAGAACACATTTTAATAAAGGCATCTTTGGAAGCACGCATCCTAGCGGTTCTTTCCTTGCACTCATCAATGGAAATTCTCATGGCTTTGAGAGACTCATTGATATCATGCTTAGGAGGAATAGATCTAAGCTTTAAAGAATCACTTTCAAGAGAAATTCTATCAACGTTCCTAGCCAAATCACCAACTTTAAGCAATTTCTCTTCAAGCAAAGCATTAAAATTCTTTTGTGAATTCGTGAACTCTTTAACACACCTCTCAAATTTAGAGGACATCTTATTTAAATTTCCATAAGAGTTGTTATAGGAATTTCCATAATTATTAGAAGGATTACTAGGATAAGGCCTAGGATTAAAATTCCCTCTATAAGCATTGTTTCCAAAACTATTCCTACCAACAAAATTCACATCCATAGATTCATTATTATTCTCAAGCAAAGTAGACAAAGGCATATCATTGGGATGAAGAGGAGTATTTTTAGGAGCAAACATCTTCACAAGTTCATCCATCTTTTCACTCAAAACATTGATTTCTTCTATAGCATGCACTTTTTTACTAGAAGATCTTTCGGTGTGCCATTGAGAATAATTAGCCATAATATTATCAAGCAATTTGGTAGCATCCCCTAACATAATTTCCATAAACGTGCCTCCCTCGGCCGAATCTAAAAGATTTCTAGAAGCAGAATTCAATCTGGCATAAAAATTTTGTATGATCATCCATAAATTCAAACCATGAGTAGGGCAATTGCGAAGCATTAATTTCATTCTTTCCCAAGATTGGGAAACATGCTCATGATCAAGTTGTTTAAAAACTCATGATCTTAGCGGGAGGAAAATACTTAGAGATAAAAGCATCTTTGCACTTGCTCCAAGAATCAATACTATTTTTAGGCAAAGATGAAAACCAAACTTTAGCACAATCTCTAAGCGAAAACGGAAATAACTTCAATTTGACAATATTGTTATCCGCATCTTTCTTCTTTTGCATATCACACAAATCAACAAAATTGTTTAGATGAGTAGTGGCATCTTCACTAGGAAGGCCGGCAAATTGATCTTTCATAACAAGATTCAACAAAGCAGTATTGATTTCATAAGACTCATCATTATTAAGAGGAGCAATCGGAGTACTAAGGAAATCATTATTATTGGTATTCGAGAAATCACACAATTTGGTATTATCTTGTGCCATGGCAACAAGTAATCCAACACACAAGCAAAAAGAAAGGCAACGAGAAAAAGGCAACCGGGAAAGAGAGGAGGAGATTGGGAAAGAGAGGGCAAATAAAATGGCAAGGGTGAAATGGGGGAGAGGAAAACGAGAGGCAAATGGCAAATAATGTAATGCGAGAGATAGGGATTGCGATGGGTACTTGGTATGGTTGACTTGCTTGCGTGAGCCTCCCCAGCAACAGCGCCAGAAATTCTTCTTGCTACCTCTTGAGCACTGCGTTGGATTTCCCCGAAGAGGAAGGATGATGCAGCAAAGTAGAGTAAGTATTTCCCTCAGTTTTTGAGATCCAAGGTATCAATCCAGTAGGAGACCACGCACAAGTCCCTCGTACCTACACATAACGATAGCAACTGGCAAACAACGCTTAGGGGTTGCCAATCCCTTCACGGTCACTTACGATAGTGAGATCTAATAGATAATATTTTTGGTATTTTTGATAGATAGAGGAAAGTAAAAAAGTAAAAGGCAAAGTAAAAACAAAGCAACTAAATAAAGTGATAGAGATTGATATGATGAGAATAGACCCAGGGGCCATAGGTTTCACTAGTGGCTTCTGTCGAGAGCATAAGTATTCTACGATGGGTGAACAAATTACTGTTGAGCAATTGACAAAATTGATCATAGTTATGAGTATATCTAGGCAATGATCATGTATATAGGCATCATGTCCAAAACAAGTAGATCGAAACGATTCTGCATCTACTACTATTACTCCACTCATCGACCGCTATCCAGCATGCAACTAGAGTATTAAGTAAAAACAAAGTAACGCCTTAAGCAAGATGACATGATGTAGAGGGATAAATTCATGCAATATGATAAAAAAAACATCTTGTTATCCTCGATGGCAACAATACAATACGTGCCTTGCAACCCTTTCTGTCACTGGGTAAGGACACTGCAAGATTGAACCCAAAGCTAAGCACTTCTCCCATTGCAAGAACTACCAATCTAGTTGGCCAAACCAAAAAGGATAATTCGAAGAGACTTGCAAAGGTAACTCAATCATACATAAAAGAATTCAGAGAAGAATCAAATATTTTCCATACATAATACTGGATCATAAACCCACAATTCATCGGTCTCAACAAACACACCGCAAAAAGAAGATTACATCGAATAGATCTCCACGAGAGAGTGGGAGAACATTGTATTGAGATCCAAAAAGAGAGAAGAAGCCATCTAGCTACTAGCTATGGACCCGAAGGTCTGAAGTAAACTACTCACACTTCATCAGAGGGGCTATGGTGATGATGTAGAAGCCCTTTGTGGTGGATGCCCCCTCCGGCGGAGCTCCGGAAAAGGCCCCAAGATGGGGTCTCGTTGATACAGAAGGTTGCGGCGGTGGAATTAGGGTTTTGGCTCCTATTCTGATCGTTCGGGGATACGTAGGTATATATACGAGGAAGGAGTACGTCGGTGGAGCGTCGAGGGGCCCACGAGGTAGGGGGGCGCGCCCAGAGGGGGCTCCCTCCACCCTCGTGACTGCCTCTGGCGCTGCTTGGAGTATGGTCCAAGTCTCCTGGATCACGTTTGGTTGGAAAATCACGATCCCGAAGGTTTCATTCCGTTTGGACTCCGTTTGATATTCTGTTTCTTCGAAATACTGAAAAAGGCAAAAAACAGCAATTCTGGGCCGGGCCTCCGGTTAATAGGTTAGTCCCAAAAGTAATATAAAAGTGGAAAATAAAGCCCAATATAGTCCAAAACAGTAGATAAAGTAGCATGGAGCAATCAAAAATTATAGATACATTGGAGACGTATCAGAGGGCGAGTCTCCCGTGGTGGTTGAGACTCGGCGGGCCAGCGATCTTCTTCATACTGCCATGGTGCACCAGCAGGCTTATTCATATAGCCGAGACAGGATTCATTCAACCGCTCGCCCGAGCAAGAGTTAAAACACGCACATTGATGAACCGGCTGTGTCAAGCAGTGCGCGGAACCGTGACGCCCCTCGAGGGCCTAACCCGGCGCGTGGTGGGGCAAATGCTCAGGATGTGGTGAACAATGGTAGAGCGCGATGGGAGGCAGAGTTAGCGGTGCAGTACACGGATCATCATCAGCCTGCTCTGGTTCGACCGACGATGTCAGTGGAACGAGGACTTGCTTTCAGCTCCTGGGGAGTGCCGTGTCTCACCCCGGCCCTACGCAATGTGTGGTTACCCAAGTATTTCAAGGGCTCGCGTAAGGTGCCTAACTACACCGCCGATTTACCCCCTGAGTCATGGGTTGAGAGCTACGAGATGGCCATGGAGATGCTGGATGTAGATGAAGCGGCGTGTGCGAAGTACTTCACCATGATGTTGGATGGAACAGCTCACACTTGGTTGAAGAGTCTGCCCATTAATTCCGTCGGTTCATGGGCCGAGTTGAAGGCCCGGTTTATAGCCAATTTCAAAGACACGTACAAGCAACCCATGTCAATTGTGGATCTTGCTGCTTGTGTCCAAGGAGTAGGCGAGTCAACAACTCATTGGGTACGACGGGTGTCGGTGTCAAAACTGGCGGATCTCGGGTAGGGGGTCCCGAACTATGCATCTAGGCGGATGGTAACAGGAGACAAGGGACACGATGTTTTTACCCAGGTTCGGGCCCTCTCGATGGAGGTAAAACCGTACTCCTGCTTGATTGATATTGATGATATGGGTAGTACAAAAGTAGATCTACCACGAGATCAGAGAGGCTAAACCCTAGAATCTAGCCTATGGTATGATTGTTGTTCGTCCTACGGACTAAAACCCTCCGGTTTATATAAGCACCGAAGAGGGTTAGGGTTACACAGAGTCGGTTACAATGGTAGGAGATCTACATATCCGTATCGCCAAGCTTGCCATCCACGCCAAGGAAAGTCCCATCCGGACACAGGATGAAGTCTTCAATCTTGTATCTTCATAGTCCAGGAGTCCGACTGAAGATGATAGTTCGGCTATTCGGACACCCCCTAGTCCGGGACTCCCTCAGTAGCCCCTGAACCAGGCTTCAATGACGACGAGTCTGGCGCGCATATTGTCTTCGGCATTGCAAGGCGGGTTCCTCCTCCGAATACTTCATAGAAGATTTTGAACACAAGGATAGTGTCCGGCTCTGCAAAATGAGTTCCACATACTACTGTAGAGAAAATAATATTTACACAAGTTTAATCTGCTGACGTATTTCATGGCATGACATCACACCACGGCCAAGCCTTTATTCGAATCATTTTTACTGTTCCACCTCAGCGCGTTTAGCGAGGCGGTTTCCTTGGCACGTCTTGTCAAAGCAGAGATCGTGTCCCCTTATTCCGGGATTCTCATCAGTACGGGCGTGGGTAACCCAACCGTGCCATTGATTACGGCGCTTGGGAGATAAGCGAGTTTTGCCAGGCTGGTGGGGACGCATAGTTTCGTCCGTCCATATAAGGGGATAAGGATCCACCTTTTTACCTACGCCTTCTTCCTCCTTTCCTTATCCATTTCCGCGCACTCGAGATCCAGTGCCCAAGTCCGCACATCTCGCCTCAACCTTCCCCAGCCAGGTTCGGAGCGGGTGGCAAGTGGATGGCCTCCTCCGACACGGAGGGGCACATCAAGAGGCTGCGGAAGGCCGGATACTTTTCCAGCGACATCGCGCATTGGCTCCCCGACAAGGGGCAGCTCATCCCCACCCCAGGGCCCCATGAGAGGGTGGTGTTCCTCACCCACTTCCTCCGCGGACTAGGTTTTCCACTTCACCAATTTGTTCGGGGGCTCATGTTTTACTACGGCCTGAATTTCCACGATCTGGCCCCGAATTTCATCCTCAACATCTCGGCGTTCATCGTCGTGTGCGAGGCCTTCCTCTACATCCAGCCCCACTTCGGCTTATGGCTGAAGACCTTCAATGTCAAGCCGAAGGTAGTGGGCGGCCGCCAAGCGGAGTGCGGAGGTGCCATGGTGGGCAAGATGCCCAACGTCCTATGGCTCGAGGGCTCCTTCGTGGAGACCATAAAGGGGTGGCAATCGGGGTGGTTCTACATCACCGAGCTGCGTGACCCTAAATGGGTAACGGCCCCCAAATTCCGACCTGGCTTCCCTACATGGCTCACCTCTTGGAAAGAGAAGGGTCTATCATGGGGTGATTCGGAAGAGCTAACCGGAGTCCAATCCTGCATCAAAACCTTGGTGAACAAGAAGCTCAAACTCATCAACGTAGTCCAGGTCATGCTCATCCGCCGGATCCTCCCGTGCCAACAACGGGCCTTTAATTTGTGGGAGTTTGATCCGGCACAGCACCAAACCTTAAGCAGGCTCTTCGATACTACGTACGAAGATGCCTGGAAGGTGCTGTTCAAGGGTGCCGAGGCTCCCGCATCCGCTACCAAAGATCGCGGATTTAGCTCGCAGCGTCAAGCCGGCGAGGTAAGCTATTTTACCCTTTACAGGACACTTGTTTTTCATAGTTTGACTCTATGCGGGATCTAAAAGTCCCTTTACCTTTGACAGGCCTGGCAAAAGACGTCCGGGCAGGTTAACTGTCTAGCTCCCTCGCCAGAAGACCCAACGGACGCCCAATTAAAGGGGCTGCTGGCTCCGGCGCCGTATGTGGTACCGGAGAAGAAGGCCAAGAAGGCCACGGGAGCTCGAAGGAGTTCCCGGCGCCAGTTGTTGTCGGACTCATCGTCCGATGACTCCGAGGCAGACTCCTCCCGCGAAGACGGGGAGGAGGAAAAAGAGGCCTCTCCCCCAGCGGGGGGAGAGAAGAAAAGGAAGGCCGCCCCAACGGGGGAGGCCGAAGGGTCCAAGAGAGGAAAGACCCTCCCTCCGGACTACTCCACCAACGCCGACGACAGCGAAGAGGAGTGGCCACCGAGGAGTGCCCGAATACTAGAATAACTCATGGCGTTTCGTTTGTCGTACAGAATCTCCTAACGCCGAACATAACCCTGCAGCCCGCCCAAGGACGGGCTCGATACTTCAACGAGCGGCTCCCTGGCATCATCGGACGTGAATAGCACTTCACTTCCGGCCGTCTCCTCTCCTCGCGCTGCGGATGACACCGAGGTGAGGTCCCAAAAGGGGACTAGCCAGGAGGAGGAGGTCCCGGAGGTGTCGCAAGGCAACCTCCCGGACTTTGGGCATGAGGGGGATCAAACCCCGAAGGGTTCTGAGTTCGGCCCTGGGCCAAACTACGCACGGGAACCTCCAGTGGTTCCGGAGTCCGACGGGCGGTCCCTTCGTAAGAAGGGCGAGACTGCGACACCGGTGACCTCCGTCCAACCGGAGGCGCCGGATAATTTGCTGGAGGCACTTAACGGCGCCTCCATCAACGAGGAGCACCTCACCGTTATGAGTGCGGTGATCCAGAAAGTTCAGTCCGCCAAGAGCGGGCTTACTGAAGCCTGTGCCAGCCTTCTAACAGGCTTTGAGGTATGTAGTTAAGATATGTAAAACTATTACCGCATAGACAGTAGCCCCTGATGCTCAGTTTGGTGTTCGGAAAGAAAAGCCGAACTGAGGATCTAAAAAGATATACGTAGGAGTCTAACATAAGCATGTCAATATGGGGATGCAGGCTGCGCTGCTGACCTCTGCCGCACTGACTGCGGAGGTCAAGGCATTGAAGCAGAACCTCGAGCAGTCCAAGAACGAGCTCGGCCTTGCCAAGAAGCAGCTCGAGGTCAAGGAAGGAAAATAATACCTTATGGAAGTATATAAAAGATGTGGTTGCAAAAAATTACAGGAATAACGTGAGAATTGCAGGGGCCACGAACGAGGTGGCGACACTGAAGGAGGCAGTGTCCAAGGTCGAAAGCAATGTGGCCGCGGAACGCACTAAGCGAGAGAAGCAGGATGCGCGTGTGGCAGAGGTGCGGCAAGAGCTCCAGGCTCTCATGGAAAAACACGAGAGTTTGGTGGGTGACTCGAAGACTCGAGAGTCCGAGCTCGCCTCGGCTCTTGAGAGCGCCAAAGCCGCTAAGGCCGAAGCCCAGAAAGCCCTCCAGGAAATTGAGGCGATAAAGAAGATAGCGGCGGGTAAGGCATTCTTCATGCAAAGCAAGCACGTGAAAGTGAATTACTTGTTACATACCCGAATCCGGAGCTCTCCAGGAGCGTTCACAGATCTGCCCCACAGTGTGTCCGACGCTGCCGCCTTCTACCGGGCCGAGGAGGGGAGATCGACGGGGAAGGTGTTCTGGTCTCAGTATGCTGAGGCCGGACACCCGGTGCCCTTGAGCGACCAGCTGAAGCAGCTGGTCGAGCTCCATAAGGTGGCCGAACAGGCCATGAAGGGCCTCATAGTTCGGCTCTGGCCTAAGAAAGCCATGCCTGAGAGCTACTTCGGGCTGGTGAGGCGGTTGGTGGACGCTTGTCCATGGATTGAAGTCGTCAAGCGCTCCGTCTGCATCGAAGGTGCCCATAGGGCCCTTGCCCGTGCTAAAGTGCACTGGGGCAAGATGGACGCTGAGAAGCTTGTGACGGACGCTCCACCGCCGGACAGGGAGTATCGCAAGCCCGATATGTATTATCAAGGCGTCCTGAAGGGTGCCCGCCTTATAGCGGGTGAATGCTCCAAAGATGTAATTTTTGAGTAAACTCGCATTTGTTATCCTGTACGCTTGAAAACTTGTTCATATGCGCTAAGCAACGCTTGTGAATTTAAAATATTACCTTCTGTGCGGCCGTTTATTAAATTTGAGAGATGGCGAGTCGTCGGCTTCTGCCCCCATGCCACGAGTGCTGGGGTGTTCTGGATAAACTTGATGGCTCTTTTTCCCATTCTTGGGTCCTTCGAGGGAGGCGCTCAATGCAACGAACAAGGCAACCGGACTATAATGCTTGAACACTCTCATTTAGCCATAGAATTCTGTAATTTTAAATTTCGGCGAAGCCCCTAGTGTTCGGAAGACCGAGTTCGGTGCGCTATCCACACCTAGGCCGGACAAAGCCGACTCCTCGCTCTAAGCGGCATAAGTCTTTAGGGACTCGAAGAAACCTCTCGAACAGCGACCGGCTCTCGCCCTATCATGATGGTCAGTTTTAGCTTTCTCCACTGAGGTGCTTAACCCAGCTCAACTGGGGCACAATCGCAATGGTTCTCCCAGCGCTACCTTAGCTGATATAACGGAACGTAAGGTACCAAAACATGGGAGCCGGGCAAACCCAACTATTGACCCAAGACATTATTCGGAGCCGATGCATATAATGCTATAAGTTCGGGGTGCCGCACTTGTGAAAGTGTTCGGACCTATCACACCATATTTTGGGGTACTTAAGCCCCTGGTGTATTTGGCCGTACCAAAGTGTACGGATGCAACATGTCATAAGTGAACATATATAGATAAGAAAAAGGAATGCAATAATAGGCAAAAGCTGTGCATTGTTTATTATTAAAAAAGCTGCGGTAAAAGCAGAACGATACAAGTAGTATGATAAGCAAGGGACAGGACTATTTGACACGTCGCTCTCCAGGAGCGTGCTGCGGGATGATATGTAAAACAAGTATACTGCTCGTTATAGAGACCACCTGTACACTCGACGTAGCTTTCTCCTTCCTTGGTTGTTCCATCATGTGTTCAGAAATTCTATTGCCGGACAGGGCTTCTTGAAAAAGGAGTCTTGAAAGTAAGAGAAAAAAGAAGAATGACACTATTGGGAGCCCCTGGTGCGGTCGAGCCGCATTCTGGGCCTGCCGTGGTCGTGCCCCTCCCCCTATGCCCATGGCATTTCAAGAGCGTAATTATGTACGCGTAGTACTGGTTTCGCAATTTCACGAGGGCTGGGGTTGGGGCCGCATTGCTACGTGTGCTCGGAGTGTGCCATGCGGTCTTGTTGTAGGTTACTCCGGGCGCGCTTGACGGTGTCCGGCCGCTTAACAGCCAGACTCGAGAATTGCCTTGAAAGGCTGCTTTGTACTTCCGTCGCGAGAGCTGCTGTATGCTCCTCCGTTCGGAGAGAGAGTTTGGTGTTTCCGTTGACCGTAATGACTCCTTGAGGGCCTGGATCTTGAGCTTGAGGTATGCATAGTGCGGCACCGCATTGAACTTTGCAAATGCGGTTCGTCCGAGCAGTGCGTGATAGCCGCTGCGGAACGGGCCTATGTTGAATATTAACTCCTCGCTTCGGAAGATATCCGGTGATCCGAAGACCACTTCAAGTGTAACTGAGCCTGTACAGTTGGCCTCTACACCTGGTATGACGCCTTTGAAGGTCGTCTTTGTGGGTTTAATCCTTGGGGGGTCTATGCCCATCTTGCACACTGTATCCTGATAAAGCAGGTTCAGGCTGCTGCCGCCATCCATCAGGACTCTAGTGAGGTGAAATCCGTCAACGAGTGGGTCTAGAACCAATGCGGCGAATCCTCCATGGCGGATGCTAGTGGGGTGGTCCCTTCGATCGAAAGTGATCGGGCAGGAGGACCACGGATTGAACTTTGGGGCGACTGGCTCCATCGCATATATGTCCCTTAGTGCACGCTTCCGCTCCCTTTTGGGTAGGTGGGTTGCGTATATCATGTTCACCGTCTGCACTTGTGGGGGGAAACCCTTCTGTCCTCTATTGTTCGGTGGCCGGGTCTCATCCTCGTCATCACTATGCAGCCCCTTGTCATTATTTTTGGCAGTTAACTTGCCTGCCTACTTGAACACCCAACTATCCTTGTTGGTATGATTGGCTGGCTTTTCGGGGGTGCCGTGTATCTGGCACGAGCGATCGAGTATTCGGTCCAAATTGGACAGGCCCGGAGGAGTATTTCTTTTGAATGGCTTTTTCTGCTGACCGGATTTAGAGCCTCTGAATCCGGCGTTGACTGCCGTATCTTCAGCATTATCGCCATTAATGCGGCGCTTGTGTTTGTTGCAACACGACCTGCCGTTGCTGTCCTTGGTATCCGAACTACTAGGGCTCTTGGTCATGTTGTTACTACGAGCTAGCCAGCAGTCCTCTCCCACGCAAAAGCGGGTCATGAGTGTTGTGAGGGCTGCCATGGATTTCGGCCTTTCCTGTCCTAGGTGCCGGGCAAGCCACTCGTCGCGGATGTTATGTTTGAAGGCTGCAAGGGCCTCTACATCCAGACAGTCGACGATTTGATTTTTCTTGGTTAGGAACCGTGTCCAGAATTGTCTGGCCGATTCTTCTGGCTGCTGAATTATGTGGCTTAGGTCATCGGCGTCTAGTGGTCGCACATAAGTGCCCTGGAAATTGTCGAGGAATGCGGCTTCCAGGTCTTCCCAACAACCAATTGACTCTGCTGGCAAGCTGTTAAGCCAATGCCGAGCTGGCCCTTTAAGCTTGAGTGGGAGGTATTTGATGGCGTGTAGGTCATCACCGCGGGCCATGTGGATATGAAGGAGGTAGTCCTCGATCTAGACCGCGGGATCTTTTGTGCCATCGTATGATTCAATGTTTACGGGTTTGAAACCCTCAAGGATTTTATGATCCATTACTTCGTCTGTGAAGCATAGTGGGTGTGCGGCGCCTCTGTATTGGGCTATATCATGACGTAGCTCAAATGAGCTTTGTCTACTGCGTCCGGCCCAGCCGTAATTTCCATATCCGGCGTGACGGTTATCATCACGTATTGTGGGGCGCCCACGCGATCCACAGATCGATTTTGTTTGCCTTTCCTTGTCCTCAAGTATATCCTGCAGGTCTGGCACATTTTCCCGCGCCTTGGTATTTTTTGAGCGGCGCCGGGGTGCGGCTTGAGTGTAGGGCCGAGAGGCCTCTCTGTCGCGGCCACGAGGTGGCCGATCGGCCATATTATGTGCTGCTGATGTAGGTTTAGGTGCTTCCTCCTTTAATCGGGGTAGCCGCCTGCGTTTTGGGTAGCTCTTGGAGGGGCGTTCGAGTTCATACTCTTCGGCCGCAAGGACTTCAGTCCATCTGTCGGCTAGCAAGTCTTAGTCAGCTCTAAGTTGTTGCTGCTTTTTCTTGAGGCTGCTTGCCATGGCCATAAGCCTGCGTTTGAAACGCTCTTGTTTGATGGGATCCTCAGGCACGACAAATTCGTCGTCGTCGAGGCTTGCCTCGTCTTCGGAGGGAGGCATGTAATTATCGTCCTCTACCTCTCTGTCTGCCGCTCTCTCATGAGGGCTGGCTTCTCCATCCTCCCGCACTGAATCCTACTAGAGGGAGTTGTCTTCGGCACTGTCCGGGGTGTTATTGTCTCCCGTGCTTGAATCACCGTTTTTGCTGTGGCGGGATTTAGAGCGGCGCCGCTGACGCTGGTGCTTAGGCTGTTTCTTGGAGGGGTCATCCTCCGTTGTTCCATCGCCATTCCCATCTTTTGGGATATCCACCATGTAAATGTCGTACGACGACGTGGCCTTTCAGTGCCCTGTAGGCGCTGGTTCTTGGTCGTCTCCTGCATCGTCGTCCATACCGTCGATGTCTTCGGAGTCGAAGTCGAGCATGTCGGTTAAGTCATCGACAGTGGCTACGAAGTGGGTGGTGGGTGGGCTTTGAATTTTTTCGTCATCTGCATCCCAACCATCCTGACCATAATCCGGCCAGGGCTCTCCTGATAAAGAGAGAAACTTTAGAGAATTTAGGATGTCACCAAAGGGCGAGTGCTGAAAGATGTCTGCAGCGGTGAACTCCATGATCGGCGCCCAATCGGATTCGATTGGCAGGGGCGCGGAAGGTTCGGAGTCCGGCACCTTGGAGTCGCGAGCTTCGCAAAGGATAGGGTTGGTGTTCGGCTCAATCACCGTAGAGATAGCAGCCCCCAAGACGGTGTCCAGCCACCCATCCTTGATCGGCACAGTTGGCTCCGAGCTAATGGTCGGAGCGGACTCTGGTGCGGCCTCTAGGGCACTGTTCGGCGAAAAAGCTAGATCATGCCCATCATGACAATGCGGCGCCCTTGGCTGTTGCTCGAACCCGTCGAAGATCAAATCTCCACGAGCGTCCGCCGTGTAGTTTAAACTTCCAAATCTGACCTGATGGCCAGGGGTGTAGCTTTCAATCTGCTCCAGATGGCCAAGCGAATTGGCCCGCAGTGCAAAGCCGCTGAATACGAAGATCTGTCCGGGGAGCAAAGTCTCACCCTGGACCGCATCGTTGTTGATGATCGGAGGAGCCATCGGGCCTAAAGATGACGACACAGAGGAACTCTCAATGAAAGCACCAATGTCGGTGTCAAAACCGGCGGATCTCGGGTAGGGGGTCCCGAACTGTGCGTCTAGGCGGATGGTAACAGGAGACGAGGGGCACGTTGTTTTTACCTAGGTTCGGGCCCTCTCGATGGAGGTAAAACCCTACTCCTACTTGATTGATATTGATGATATGGGTAGTACAAGAGTAGATCTACCACGAGATCAGAGAGGCTAAACCCTAGAAGCTAGCCTATGGTATGATTGTTGTTCGTCCTGCGGACTAAAACCCTCCGGTTTATATAAGCACCGAAGAGGGTTAGGGTTACACAGAGTCGGTTACAATGGTAGGAGATCTACATATCTGTATCGCCAAGCTTGCCTTCCACGCCAAGGAAATTCCCATCCGGACACGGGACAAAGTCTTCAATCTTGTATCTTCATAGTCCAGGAGTCCGGCCGAAGATGATAGTTCGGCTATCCGGACACCCCCTAGTCCGGGACTCCCTCAACGGGTTTCGGAAATCCTGCACTCATCGGATCGCATCAATGCTGATTCGGCAATCATAACATTACAAGGCAATTGTCGGTTTAAACCGCTGAAATTGAAGTTGGGACGGCTCAAGCTTCACTGCAATGACATGGGAACACTCATGGCCGCTTTGGTTAAGTATGTCGATTCTGACAGTACCAAGGATTCCGAGTCTGATGATGAGAAGCCGGAGAAGGGAGAGAAGATCGGTGGTGCAAAGGGAGAGCAACATAACCAGGCGGGCCATGGGAACAATGGTAAGCGTAAAGCGGACAATTCGGATTTTGTGGCTAACACCAATGTGGAGGGTAATGCGCAGCGTCGTAAGGGTAAACCGCCCCAGCGCGGTGGAGGCATGAATCTGGAGCACCTGTTAAACCAGCCCTGCCCAAACCAAGGGACGAAGGAGAATCCGGCCACGCACCTCTAGAAGGATTGCTTCATTATGCGGGAGTTCAAAAACTCTGATCTTTTCCGGTATGATCAGGGTTCGTCTGGCGGTTCAGGTCCTGGATCTCATGGGCCGGGTTACGGCGGAGGCGGTTCAAACTCAGGATTTCAGGGCAATCAGGGCAACCAGAACTACTAGGGTGGTCACAACCAGCAGAATAATTAGGGGAATCAGCAGCAATCGGGTTATCAGAGTCACCGAAGTAGTTGAATAGTGGGAAGTGTCATGTTTTTACCACTAGCTTGTGCAAGAACGATCAGAAGCTTCACAAGAGGGCAGTTAACACTGTTGAACCGGCAGTACCCCATTACTTGTGTTGGTCTGAGCAGCCCATTGTGTGGAGCAGAGAGGGTCATCCACCCCGGGTTGATAATCCGGGTCATCTGGCTTTGGTGGTGGAACCTTAGGTGGAGGGTTATAATTTCACTAAGGTACTCATGGATGGAGGGAGCAACATCAACATCCTGTATTATGAAACCTTATGTCGCATGGGATTGACGGATAAGAATTTTAAACCATCAAAAACTGTTTTTCATGGTGTGGTACCAGGTAAATCGGCATATCCGGTTGGCAAGATAGCTCTGGAAGTTGTATTTGGAGATGATCATGATTCCAGGTCAGAAACCTTAACCTTCGAGGTGGTGAAAATCCAGAGCCCATATCACGCCCTGTTTGGCCGGCCGGCTTATGCAAGGTTCATGGCAAGGCCCTGTTATGTTTATTTACAGCTCAAAATGCCGGGTCATAACGGGACCATTATGGTACACGGGAGTCGTAAGATCGCTTTGGACCATTACAAAAAAAAGACACATGCGTGACATTTTGGGCCGAACGAATTTTTTTTCTGTCATACATATGACACTTCTATGACGATAATTGTGACAAAACCCAGTATCATCATAGATGTGGTGGGCTCCTACTTCTATGACAAAAAATCATGACAGAAAATGGGCTTTTTGTCCTGGGCAGGCCGGAGACGCAGCTACATGACATTCTTTGGGCCTTCCATGACGGAAAAAACCATGGTAGAAGCGAGGGCTCTAACTAAACCCGAGCGAGGGGTTGGGCTCTAACTGAACCTGAGCGATTGCACTGCAGGCTACGCGTTACTGAACCGGAGCGATCGATCGATGGCTGTTAACTGAACCCGATCGAGCGATTCCTTCGTTACTACTGCTAACTGAAGCCGATCGATGCTGCCTCTCTGGATGAACAGTGAGCGTTGCAGGGCGGTTGGATGAACAGTGAGCGGTGGCGTGGCCTCTGGATGAACATTACCCCATAGTGTGGAGGGCTGGATGAACAGGACGACCCCGTGGAGGGTTGGATGAACAGTAGATGATGGAGGGGTGCCCGTGGAGGGGTGGTTGAATAGTAGCCGGTGGAGTAGCGTGCGTTGGAGGCTGTATGAACAGGAGCTCGTGGAGGCTGGAGGAGGTCGACGGTAGCCCGTGGAGGCTGGAGGAGGTCGACGGTGGAGATGAACAATATCTTGTGGAGTCCCGGTTTGCGGTACGCCACACCCCCCCGATCAACAGGACCCCTGTTTCGACCGTAGCGCTCCAACACAAGTCAGTTTCATCCATTTTGTGGTACGCCAGACCCCTCCCGATCAACAGGACCCCCATTTCGACCGTAGCGCACCAACACAAGTCTGTTTCGTCCGTTTTGCGGTACGCCACACCCCTCCCGATCAACAGGACCCCCGTTTCGACCGTAGGAGGTTCATTTCCTCTGCTTTGCGGTACGCCAGACCCCTCCCGATCAACAGGATCCTGTTTTGAACATGGCCGGTCGAACACAAGGCCGTTTCCTCCATCCTGCGATACGCCAGGCCTCGTTTCCATCGCATGTTCCGTCCAAGCCCTCCCGATGAACATGACGACGCATTCCGTTCCGACCCTGCCGGTTGGCTCCCCATGAACACGACGACGACGTTCTTCTCCGTTCCGACCCAGCCATGTACACGAGCCCTGGTCGTACATATGCGCAAGTAGGCATTCGAGACCCCTCCTGTATGTGCACATACGTGGCCGTATTTTCTATCTTGCACACTGGCCGCTGTACGTACGTGTACATGCTACGTGCGCGCCTCTACTACGACACGTGCGCGCCTCTACTACGACACATGCGCGCCTCTACATCGACCAGTATATATGTATGTACACGTTCGCGACCAGAATGACAATGCTACATACGCTTCGACCAGGTGGGTCCCGACTGTCAGGCACTTCCTTGCGTGCGAAGATGTAGCTGGTGGGTCCCAGCAGTTAGGGGGGCGAATTGTTTTGTGTTTTTTTTGCCCGGACGCACTTCCTTATGTGCGAAGGTGTTGCTGGTGGGTCCCAGTAGTCAAAGGGGAAACGTTTTTTTCGCGAAATATGGTGGCCCGTCTGGTGGGTCCCTGCTGTCAGGTGGAGGAATAATTATTTTGCGCGTAATAAGGAGGCACTTCCTTGTAGCCGCCATGGACCCAGCTGTCAGCCTCTCCAGGCACGGTATTCTTCCGATGGAAGTCGGTCGTTGACCACATTGACCACACTGCACCGAGAGCACCACGGTGGTGGACGACAGTGAGGCCTAGGAAGGGGGCGACACGGAGCCGGGGAAGACGCAATAGTGGATGACCACGCGAAGAGGAGTACGAGGGTTCACTGGTTCGACTGCGGTGTTAGGCTGCCGTCGCCGCAGAATAATAGGTGGTGTGGGTGAGTAGAGGGATGGCCTGGCTAGCGGTGGGAGTAGTAGGGGGCGGTGACGCCTCCGCGGTATCACAGCCGGCCACGGGAGGCAGGAGCATGCGGCACGACCGGCGCTGCTTAGGGCAGCTGGAGAATGAAGACCAGAGGTTGAAGAAGCACTATGGCCGTTGGATGGACATTGTACGGTCACTGGAGTATTAACAAAGCCCTCCGTCCCCGTAAACTTAGTAGGCCCACAAGTCAGCCTGCCACTATACTGGGTCCCAGCTAGCAGGGGGAGTATTCTTTTTTTTTGCGTAATAAGGAGGCACTTCCTTGCATGCGAAGATATAGCTGGTGGGTCGAAGCTGTCAGCAGCGGTAACATTTTTTGGTGGGTCCTAGATTTCAAGTGGAGGAATCATTATTTTGCGCATAGTAAGGAGGCATTTCCTTGCGTGCGGCCGTGGACCCAGCTGTCAGCCTCTCCACGTACAGTCCACTTCAGATGCATGTCGGTCGTTGACCACGTTGACTAGGCCGCGCCGAGAGCACTAGGGTGGTGGACAACGACGAGGCCTACGAAGGGAACGGAACGGAGGCAGGGAAGACTCGGTAGTTGTTTCCCACACCGAGGGGAGTACGACTGTATGAGGGTTTACTAGTTCATCTGCCGTCGCCGGAGAATAACAGCAGGTGTGGGTGAGTACATGGACGGCTAGTGAGGGAGTCCCGGACTAGGGGGTGTCCGGATAGCTGAACTACCATCATCGGCCGGACTCCAAGAATATGAAGATACAAGATTGAAGACTTCGTCCCATGTCCGGATGGGACTTTCCTTGGCGTGGAAGACAAGCATGGCGATACGGATATGTAGATCTCCTACCATTGTAACCGACTCTGTGTAACCCTAGCCCTCTCCGGTGTCTATATAAACCGGATGGCTTTAGTCCATAGGACGAACAACAATCATACCATAGGCTAGCTTCTAGGGTTTAGCCTCCTTGATCTCGTGGTAGATCTACTCTTGTAACCCACATTATCAATATTAATCAAGTAGGACGTAGGGTTTTACCTCCATCAAGAGGGCCCGAACCTGGGTAAAAACATCGTGTCCCTTGTCTCCTGTTACCATCCGCCTAGACGCACAGTTCGGGACCCCCTACCCGAGATCCGCCGGTTTTGACACCGACATTGGTGCTTTCATTGAGAGTTCCTTTGTGTCGTCACCAATAGGCTCGATGGCTTCTTCGATCATCATCAATGACGCGGTACAGGGTGAGACCTTCCTCCCCGGACAGATCTTCGTTTTCGGCGGCTTTGCATTGCGGGCCAATTCGCTTGGCCATCTAGAGCAGATCAAAAGTTACGCCCCGGGCCGTCAGGTCAGATTTGGAAGTTTGGACTTCACGGCTGACATCCGCGGGGACTTGATCTTCGATGGATTCAAGCCACAGCCGAGCGTGCCGCACTGTCACGTCGGGCATGATTTAGCTCTGCCGCCGGACAGTACCCTGGAGGACGCACTCGAAACCACTCCGATCTTCAATTCGGAGCCAGCTCCGCAGATCGAGGATGGATGCCTAGACACCGCCTCGGGGGCTGCAACCTCTACGGCGATAGAGCCAAACACCGATCTTGTTCCCCATGAAGCTCGTGACTCTGAGGTGCCGGACTCCG